>NC_136612.1:890000-902500 GCF_933228915.1 Telmatherina bonti | reverse complement strand
TTGCCATGAAGGTAAACCTGACCTATTAACCGAGAATGGATTTTTGAACCAGGCTGTAAACATGTTTATTCCTGCTGTAAACATGTTTATTCCTGCTGTAAACATGTTTATTCCTGCCGTAAACATGTTTATTTCTGCTGTGAAGTTGGTCTTTTTAACATGGGAGTCTATGGGGATTTGCTCTGCTTTGCAGCCCCTAGTGGATGAAGGGGGAACTGCAGTTTTATGCACTTCCACATAGGCTTCACTTCAAGCTCCAGAGGTTGCCGCTTGGTGTGTGCTTTTAGCGTTGCTTTGGTGTGTGTGTGTGAGCCTGTGGCTGAAGAGAAAAACCGGAGCGGATCAGGTTAGGGGGGGTTAGGGTTGGTGGAGCGGTTTGGCAGAACAGGTTGTCGGAACGGGTTGGTGGAGCGCGTTAACAGAGCGGATTAAGGCTAGGTTAGGGTTGTTGGAGGGGATTGGTGGTGTTGTCAGAACGGGTTGGCGAAGTGATGTGGCGGAGCAGGTTGTTGGAGCGGGATAGGGTTAGGTTAGGGTTGTCGGAGCAGGTTGGCGGAGCAGGTTGTTGGAGCAGGTTAGGGTTAGGTTAGGGTTGTCGGAACAGGTTGGCGGAGCAGGTTGTTGGAGCAGGTTAGGGTTAGGTTAGGGTTAGGTTAGGGTTGTCGGAACAGGTTGGCGGAGCAGGTTGTTGGAGCAGGTTAGGGTTAGGTTAGGGTTAGGTTAGGGTTGTCGGAACAGGTTGGCGGAGCAGGTTGTTGGAGCAGGTTAGGGTTAGGTTAGGGTTGTTGGAGGGTGTTGTCGGAACAGGTTGGCGGAGTGAGGTGGGTTGATGGAGTGGGTTAGGGTTAGGTTAGGGTTGTTGGAGGGTGTTGTCGGAACAGGTTGGCGGAGTGAGGTGGGTTGATGGAGTGGGTTAGGGTTAGGTTAGGGTTGTTGGAACAGGTTGGCGGAGCAGGTTGTTGGAGCAGGTTAGGGTTAGGTTAGGGTTGTCGGAACAGGTTGGCGGAGCGGGTTAGGGTTAGGTTAGGGTTGTCGGAACAGGTTGGCGGAGCAGGTTGTTGGAGCAGGTTAGGGTTAGGTTAGGGTTGTTGGAGGGTGTTGTCGGAACAGGTTGGCGAAGTGAGGTGGGTTGATGGAGTGGGTTAGGGTTAGGTTAGGGTTGTCGGAACAGGTTGGTGGAACAGGTTAGGGTTAGGTTAGGGTTGTCGGAACAGGTTGGTGGAACAGGTTGGCGGAGCGGGTTAGGGTTAGGTTAGGGTTGTTGGAACAGGTTGGCGGAGCAGGTTGTTGGAGCAGGTTAGGGTTAGGTTAGGGTTGTCAGAACGGGTTGGCGGAGTGAGGTGGGTTGATGGAGTGGGTTAGGGTTAGGTTAGGGTTGTTGGAGGGTGTTGTCGGAACAGGTTGGCGGAGCAGGTTGTTGGAGCAGGTTAGGGTTAGGTTAGGGTTGTCGGAACAGGTTGGCGGAGTGAGGTGGGTTGATGGAGTGGGTTAGGGTTAGGTTAGGGTTGTCGGAACAGGTTGGCGGAGTGAGGTGGGTTGATGGAGTGGGTTAGGGTTAGGTTAGGGTTGTCGGAACAGGTTGGCGGAGTGAGGTGGGTTGATGGGGGGGGTTAGGGTTAGGTTAGGGTTGTCGGAACAGGTTGGCGGAGTGAGGTGGGTTGATGGGGGGGGTTAGGGTTAGGTTAGGGTTGTCGGAACAGGTTGGCGGAGTGAGGTGGGTTGATGGAGTGGGTTAGGGTTAGGTTAGGGTTGTCGGAACAGGTTGGCAGAGTGAGGTGGGTTGATGGAGTGGGTTAGGGTTAGGTTAGGGTTGTCGGAACAGGTTGGCGGAGTGAGGTGGGTTGATGGAGTGGGTTAGGGTTGACGGAGCTCATTTAAGGTGAGGTTATGGTTGGTGGAGCAGGTTGTCGTTACGGGATAGGGTTTGGTTAAGGTTTTCGGAGGGTGTTGTTGGAACGGGTTGGTGGAGCGAGGTTGTCGGAGGGGGTTGGCGGAGCGGGTGGCAGCTGTGCTTAAGAGCATGTATGTACAGTGACTTACTCCGGCTACTGGGGCTAAACACAAAACAAAAAATTATTGAAATAATAGCAACTGTGAATGCTCATTTATTGAACTATGCTGAATGATTAAAATGAAATTGCATAAGTATAAAAATTTGAAAAAAGGCACAAGTGACAATTTTTCTAATTGCCCCACATCGGGACTGAACCTATGAACTTCTGACTTCCCACTGACTTAAACTACATCACTAGTACTCTTAGTTGCACTTTGGAAAAAGCGCTGAAATTTTTTCCAATTGGGATGGAAACGTCTTGTTTCACATCCAGCAGGGTGGAATTAGCGGGATTGCAAAAACGTGTGGGGTTGAACTAAACTCCAGTAAAGATGTGACAGATTTTATTGTTCAATGTGAAAAACTTTGTTTAATGTGTTGAAGATTTATCAAAGTGTTGAAATGTTGCAGGGAGCATTGTTGGAACAAATCCTTCATATTTAACTGGGAAATTTGCAAATAAATTCCTTTGCTCTTAGAAGTGTGCAGCTGAGACCAATAGTTCATACTGAACAGTCTGCAGAACTGCACGCCATCACACAAGCAACAGCTGACAAACGACAATGGAGCTGTATGTTAAATGCTGCCTTTGAACTGCCTTGTATGTGTACCTGTGTACCGGTGCACAAAATGGACCAATCACTGAGCTGACTTGAGTTTTGTCCAATCACAGGAGAGGATTGGAAAATTTGACAAAAATGTGAATAACTTGAAAAGTTTAAATGTTAGAAAGACCAAAGGTCATAGCACATATCTCCTGAATGAGCTGAACAGTTTGAGGTGTGAACGGTTGAAGTGAGGCAAAAGATGTAGGAGGAGCAGCGTGCCAAACATTTTGCAGGAAAGACAGTGGGGACGGGAACTTGATGAACTGGACACTGCAAACCGGTACTGTAATGGGCATTCACAGTAACTAGAAAAATGCTCTTTAACCTCTACACCAGCACGGCTCTTGACTGCATTTAAATGGGCAAAATGGCACACGAGATTTATTAGTTTGTTTTTGTCATCATCAGCAGAAGACATATAATCATCTAACATTTGTCAAGATCTCATACCTTGGTTTGAACCCACCATCTTCTAGTTGAAAGGCAATCCATCTTATCACTACGCCATCACAGTTCATGCTCTTGCATAGAGCAGGAGTATTAATGTTTTATGCCTTTGGGATGGGAACGTCTGCCACCTGTGTGTAATCAGCAGAATTGCAAAAATATGTGAAAGGTTGAACTGCTATCAAAAAGTTAAAGATAGTTTTAACTAGTTTGCAGAAAAAACGACATATTCTGAAGTCAGTTGTTAAACTGCATTAATCATTTAAGAAAATCATTGCAAAAAACCATTTAAAATTGCCTGTGTAATCAGAACTTTATTGTTCAACGGGATGGACATCAGCACCAGCAGAAAGACAGAGGAGGTCAGCAGGGGACAGATGCTGTCAGCGTCTCATCAGACCACCGGACTTATCCAGAAAGGACAAATAAAGTGGTCAGACAGTAAAATGTAGGGAGAAAGTGCATCTTGGTCCACAGGAGGAGGAAGGGGGGGCGCTGCCCACTCCCACAGATTAGAAGCTGGCGGGAAAATGAAGGAGTCCAGAGATACGCTGGAACAAAATGCTCCAGATGATGCTGGAAGTGCTTCATTCCTTTGGTTCAGATTATAAAATGAACGGACATAAATGAGACGTCTCTGAGAGTTTGGCAGAGGAATCCCGGATCCAAAGGGATTATTCGCTGTAGGCGAATCAACATCGTGGAACACCTCTCAATTACAGATGGCGCAATTTTGTCAAACCACGACCTGATAAAGTACATTGTATGTGGCCAATTATACAAAATATACATTCAACCTGAGGCGTGATAGGAAAGCGGGAGAGCAGGGGAATAAAAACGTTTTTCCAACTACAAAATAAAAAAATGGCAACATAAACAATTTTTGGTGTGCAAGACAATATCACACCAACAACTGCATTATTTTTTACAAACCTTCTGGTTCCATAACTTACCATTTTTATTTACACTGCATTGTTCATAAAAAAAAAAATCACGTTTTCTTTGTTTGGGATTTTTTGTTTGTAGCTCTATCTCTGGCTCTGTCCGAGTGTCTCACTGCTCCCTGACTCCTCATTTACTCGGGCTGCAGGAAATGTGAGTGCGGTGTTTTTGTTGCCAGGTTGGGAAACTATAAAGGACAATGCCATTCTGCAGTGGTCTGCAACTGCGGCCATGTAAACGGTTAAGTCAGTTTAATACACAATGCTTTAACATCAATTAATGTTTATCAAAACACAGTCCAACAGAACAACTCCAAATGTTGTCAGTTTATGTAGTTTATTTCTGTTCTCATTTTGTTGGCTATTTGTCGCAGGTCACGAGACGACCGACTGTCACTACAAGAACCACCACGCATCGTTCCAAATTTCACTCGTGAGAAAAATCTTGTTTAGTTTTAATGAGATCTATGGTTTTTTCTTAAATCACCTCTACTATGCACATTTTAGTCTATTTCTACTGTTAACTGAACCACACGAGTCGTCCTGCAGCTTTAGTCTCCAACCGCAGGCAGAGTTTACGTTTATCTTTGGTCCTCCTGCGGGGGGTCGTGACCCATCCTGGGCTGGGTTCTGGTGTAACAGAATCAGTGGTTCGCTTGTATCGCTTTCTATGCGCTGCAAACCGCCGTGTATGGAAAGCCGATCACGCCAAAAACATGCCACGTCTACGTAAAGGGCGAAAGCTGACGTGCAGGAACGTGGCCGGAGAAGGGCAGCGGTGTTCGCTTCATCGCAGCGTCAACGACTCCGCTGAGAAATGACAAAGAGCTGGAACACACGACGTCATGTAGCTGGGACGGACGGCGGCTGTCGCCAGCCCCCGCCGCACCACAGAGCAGGAAGAAAACGCCAACAAGAGGAGAAAGCGGTTTTATTGGGAAAAGTTCACAAAGTAGAAAAGAAAGATGCAAAAACAGGCAGATGACAAAACAGTCGGTTGTCTGAAGCGTGCGCACGCCCCCCCATCAGGGAAACTCTCGTAGCAACCACGCTAATTACAGGAAAGAAAAAAAAGCCCTGAATACATCGTGATTTTTACTGGGGGGGGCGCCGCCATCAGACCAGCCATCCCATGATGCCGTTGGCTACAAGATCATCAGGCTACGTTGCAGTTATCATGGGATGGGGGTGGGGGGGGTTCTTCTACAGACATAACTAACATCTACTAAGCATCGTACTGCTGGCTGCTCTGGGTGGGGGCCAGGAGAGGTGGGGGAGCAGCAGGTTCTTCTGAAGCAGGAGGGGGGGCTGCAGCTGCACTGCTGGCTTCCTGTCCTGCTGGGGACTCAGAGGCTGTTGTGGCCGTCACTTCGGGTGTGCTGTCTGCTGGGGGGGGCATGCTGCTGCTGTCGTCACTGGGGATGCTGCTGACAGGTGTGCTGCTCTCCCTGGGGGGCTCAGGGGGAAGGACTGCTTTATCACAGCTGAAAGCATCAGAGGCAGGGGTTGAAGCATCCTGGTGGTCAGAGGGGGGGTCTGCAGGCGCCGCCTCGTCTGGAGACGACAGAAGGTCAGAAGGTTAGGGTCAGGAACTGTCAATCAGAAACGAATGAAATCTGGGATGACTTTCTCCTTCAACAAACATCCAACACTGACGACGCGTGGCCGCTTTCAATACAATCATGTCCATGGGGGGTGGGGGGATACCTTGCAGATACCTTTTCTGCTGTGATGTTTGGACGTTGCGTCTCAATCCACTACCAGTGATACCAAACTTTCTTCCATCTCTCTTCACGCCCCCCCCTTGTTGATGTAAACCTGAACTATTAAACCTAAAATGTTTTTTAACAGGCTGTAAACGTAAACATGTTTATTTCTGCTGTAAACGTGTTTATTCCTGCTGTAAACGCGTTTATTTCTGCTGTAAACGTGTTTATTCCTACTGTAAACGCGTTTATTCCTGCTGTAAACGCGTTTATTCCTGCTGTAAACGCGTTTATTCCTGCTGTAAACGCGTTTATTCCTGCTGTAAACGCGTTTATTCCTGCTGTAAACGCGTTTATTCCTGCTGTAAACGCGTTTATTCCTGCTGTAAACGCGTTTATTCCTGCTGTAAACGCGTTTATTCCTGCTGTAAACCCGTTTATTCCTGCTGTAAACCCGTTTATTCCTGCTGTAAACCCGTTTATTCCTGCTGTAAACGCGTTTATTCCTGCTGTAAACGCGTTTATTCCTACTGTAAACGTGTATTCCTGCTGTAAACGCGTTTATTCCTGCTGTAAACGCGTTTATTCCTGCTGTAAACATGTTTATTCCTGCTGTAAACGCGTTTATTCCTGCTGTAAACGCGTTTATTCCTGCTGTAAACGTGTTTATTCCTGCTGTAAACGTGTTTATTCCTGCTGTAAACATGTTTATTCCTGCTGTAAACGCGTTTATTCCTGCTGTAAACGCGTTTATTCCTGCTGTAAACGCGTTTATTCCTGCTGTAAACATGTTTATTCCTGCTGTAAACGCATTTATTTCTGCTGTAAACGTGTTTATTCCTACTGTAAACGTGTATTCCTACTGTAAACGTGTATTCCTACTGTAAACGTGTTTATTCCTGCTGTAAACGTGTATTCCTGCTATAAACGTGTTTATTCCTGCTGTAAAATGTTTTGTAACAGGCTGTAAACGTAAACATGTTTATTCCTGCTGTAAACGTGTGTATTCCCGCTGTAAACGTGTGTATTCCCGCTGTAAACGCGTTTATTCCCGCTGTAAACGCGTTTATTCCCGCTGTAAACGCGTTTATTCCCGCTGTAAACGTGTTTATTCCTGCTGTAAACGTGTTTATTCCTGCTGTAAACGCGTTTATTCCTGCTGTAAACGCGTTTATTCCTGCTGTAAACGCGTTTATTCCTGCTGTAAACGCGTTTATTCCTGCTGTAAACGCGTTTATTCCTGCTGTAAACGCGTTTATTCCTGCTGTAAACGCGTTTATTCCTGCTGTAAACGTGTTTATTCCTGCTGTAAACGCGTTTATTCCTGCTGTAAACGCGTTTATTCCTGCTGTAAACATGTTTATTCCTGCTGTAAACGCATTTATTTCTGCTGTAAACGTGTTTATTCCTACTGTAAACGTGTATTCCTACTGTAAACGTGTATTCCTACTGTAAACGTGTTTATTCCTGCTGTAAACGTGTATTCCTGCTATAAACGTGTTTATTCCTGCTGTAAAATGTTTTGTAACAGGCTGTAAACGTAAACATGTTTATTCCTGCTGTAAACGTGTGTATTCCTGCTGTAAACGCGTGTATTCCCGCTGTAAACGCGTTTATTCCCGCTGTAAACGCGTTTATTCCCGCTGTAAACGCGTTTATTCCCGCTGTAAACGCGTTTATTCCCGCTGTAAACGCGTTTATTCCCGCTGTAAACGCGTTTATTCCCGCTGTAAACGCGTTTATTCCCGCTGTAAACGCGTTTATTCCCGCTGTAAACGTGTTTATTCCTGCTGTAAACATGTTTATTCCTGCTGTAAACATGTTTATTCCTGCTGTAAACGTGTTTATTCCTGCTGTAAACGTGTTTATTCCTGCAGTAAACGTGTTTATTCCTGCAGTAAACGTGTTTATTCCTGCTGTAAACGTGTTTATTCCTGCAGTAAATACGTTTTACTCTGTCACACTTGTTCCTACGCCTGCTGCCTGGAATCTGGGTGTCATGGTGGACGACCAGCTGACCTTGAAGGTCCATGTTGCCTCGGTTGCCCGTACCTGCCGATATGCTCTCTACATCAAGAGAATCAGTCGTACCTGACAGAACACACGACCCAGCTTCTGGTTCAGGTTCTGGTCATCTCACGCATCGATTACTGCAGTTCCCTACTGGCAGGTCTGCCTGCATGCTGGTTAAACCTCTGCAGATGATCCAGAACCAGCAGCACGTCTGGTCTTCAACTCCGCTGCTAATCACACTTCACTGGTTTCCAGTTGCAGAGCATCAGATTCAGAGTTCTGCTTCTGGTTTACAAAGCAAGTCAAATGTCTCCTGTCTACCTTCACTCCTTCATCCAGAGCTACACTCCCTCTCCACAGCTATGCTCTACCAGTGGAAGACGCCTAAGCGTTACCATGACTACGTGGGACTAAATCAACACCAGACTCTTTTCCTCTGTTGTTCCACGATGGTGGAATGACCTGCCGACCTCTGTCCGCTCTGCAGAGTCCTGATCTGCTTTAAGCTGCAGACTCAGCTGTTCAGTTTTGCTCTAAGTTTAACTGTCAGAGGAGCTGGAGAACCTGGCCCAGTTCTTTACAACAAATATTGTGTTATTTACTCTTTGTATTTTAACATAGGTAATATTGTGGGGTGGGAAGAAAAAGCCTGTAGCGCTACACAGCAACACTGGCGTCCAGCTGGACAACGTCCCTATTATTTGTGTTCTTGATAGTGTTGTTCTCACTGATTTAGAATAGATTAGAATAATTTCTGGACATCTTGTGCTTTATTGTGTTGTTACCACCTTGTAGAAAGCGTGTTGAGATTTGTAGAAGAGAATGGGTTTAGCTCTGACCTGATTGGTCACCTGTGTCCATCGGTGTGGACTTCTCATCCTCGTTGGACCCTGAGGTGCTGCTCGCGTTGCTGTTAGTGTTGGCGTTGCTCTGCTCTGCAGCCTCCTCCTGCTGCTGCGCAGCTTTCTCCGCCTGCTCTGCCACTTCACGCTCCCGCTCCTCTGCCCGCCGCCTCGCCGCCTCCTCCGCGGCAGCCATCTCTGCTGCCAGCTTCTCCATGTCCACCTCCACCTTCTGACTGCACAGCTACGCACAAACATTTATCCCACCTAAATCGCAGGAACAAATAAAGGATCCAAGCTCCAAACTTTTCCAACGTACCCGCTTCAGCTCAGTGTTGAAGGAGTCGGTGGTCTCCAGGAAACGTCTTTTCTTTTCCTGATGGCGATCCTCGATCTGCAGAAGTTCTGCTTCCAGCTTCCTCTGAAACCACCATGAGACATGTGTTTGTCCACAGCTCAGCATCGGCTGCTTTCAGCCTCGGTTGCCAGGGCAACAACATACCTGGTGCACCATGAGAGACTGGACCTGCCTCTTCAGGACCTGCATGCGGGCCGTGGTGACCACGGAGCGGACGTCGGGAACCACGATTTCACTCAGGATGTCGCTGATGAGACGGTGGTTCCTCTGGAAACGGGCGGCTGCTGTGTGCTTCACCGAGAAACCGTCATCGTAGTCTGAAAAGAGAAGAAGAAAGCAGGTCAGCTGAGGCCTGGCGTGGGGCGGGTAAACGTCTTTTAGCTGAACAGCCTGACCGTCGGGGTCCTCAGCAGGCTGAATGCTCATGTAAGGCTCTCCTTTGTCCATCCGGCTCTGCCTCTGCCGGCTCTCCTCCTCCATGGCCGCCTCTGCTCGGTTCTTGGCGTTGACGTAGGCCAGGTAGGCTGGAGAGTTGTGGTATGCTTTCAGAGAGTCGTTGTACTCAATCTTGGAGGAGAATGGAGACACAACACACATGTTCCTGGAATCACCAGTCATCTGGAAAGCCCAGAACATCTGGAAAGACACGGTTCCAGTCTAGGCGGTCGGCGTTGCCCAGAACATCTGGAAAGACACGGTTCCAGTCTAGGCGGTCGGCGTTGCCCAGAACATCTGGAAAGACAGGGTTCCAGTCTAGGCGGTCGGCGTGGCCCAGAACATCCGGAAAAACAGGGTTCCAGTCTAGGCGGTCGGCGTTGCCCAGAACATCTGGAAAGACAGGGTTCCAGTCTAGGCGGACGGCGTTGCCCAGAACATCTGGAAAGACAGGGTTCCAGTCTAGGCGGTCGGCGTTGCCCAGAACATCTGGAAAGACAGGGTTCCAGTCTAGGCGGTCGGCGCTGCCCAGAACATCTGGAAAGACAGGGTTCCAGTCTAGGCGGACGGCGTTGCCCAGAACATCCGGAAAGACAGGGTTCCAGTCTAGGCGGTCGGCGTTGCCCAGAACATCTGGAAAGACAGGGTTCCAGTCTAGGCGGACGGCGTTGCCCAGAACATCTGGAAAGACAGGGTTCCAGTCTAGGCGGACGGCGTTGCCCAGAACATCCGGAAAGACAGGGTTCCAGTCTAGGCGGTCGGCGTTGCCCAGAACATCTGGAAAGACACGGTTCCAGTCTAGGCGGACGGCGTTGCCCAGAACATCTGGAAAGACAGGGTTCCAGTCTAGGCGGACGGCGTTGCCCAGAACATCCGGAAAGACAGGGTTCCAGTCTAGGCGGTCGGCGTTGCCCAGAACATCCGGAAAGACAGGGTTCCAGTCTAGGCGGTCGGCGTTGCCCAGAACATCCGGAAAGACAGGGTTCCAGTCTAGGCGGTCGGCGTTGCCCAGAACATCTGGAAAGACACGGTTCCAGTCTAGGCGGTCGGCGTTGCCCAGAACATCTGGAAAGACAGGGTTCCAGTCTAGGCGGTCGGCGTTGCCCAGAACATCCGGAAAGACAGGGTTCCAGTCTAGGCGGTCGGCGTTGCCCAGAACATCTGGAAAGACACGGTTCCAGTCTAGGCGGTCGGCGTTGCCCAGAACATCTGGAAAGACAGGGTTCCAGTCTAGGCGGTCGGCGTTGCCCAGAACATCCGGAAAGACACGGTTCCAGTCTAGGCGGTCGGCGTTGCCCAGAACATCTGGAAAGACACGGTTCCAGTCTAGGCGGTCGGCGTTGCCCAGAACATCTGGAAAGACACGGTTCCAGTCTAGGCGGTCAGCGTTGCCCAGAACATCCGGAAAGACAGGGTTCCAGTCTAGGCGGTCGGCGTTGCCCAGAACATCCGGAAAGACAGGGTTCCAGTCTAGGCGGTCGGCGTTGCCCAGAACATCTGGAAAGACAGGGTTCCAGTTTAGGCGGTCGGCATTGCCCAGAACATCTGGAAAGACAGGGTTCCAGTTTAGGCGGTCGGCGTTGCCCAGAACATCTGGAAAGACAGGGTTCCAGTCTAGGCGGTCGGCGTGGCCCAGAACATCTGGAAAGACAGGGTTCCAGTCTAGGCGGTCGGCGTTGCCCAGAACATCTGGAAAGACACGGTTCCAGTCTAGGCGGTCGGCGTTGCCCAGAACATCTGGAAAGACAGGGTTCCAGTTTAGGCGGTCGGCGTTGCCCAGAACATCTGGAAAGACAGGGTTCCAGTCTAGGCGGTCGGCGTGGCCCAGAACATCTGGAAAGACAGGGTTCCAGTCTAGGCGGTCGGCGTTGCCCAGAACATCTGGAAAGACAGGGTTCCAGTCTAGGCGGTCGGCGTTGCCCAGAACATCTGGAAAGACAGGGTTCCAGTCTAGGCGGTCGGCGTGGCCCAGAACATCTGGAAAGACAGGGTTCCAGTCTAGGCGGTCGGCGTGGCCCAGAACATCTGGAAAGACACGGTTCCAGTCTAGGCGGTCGGCGTTGCCCAGAACATCTGGAAAGACAGGGTTCCAGTCTAGGCGGTCGGCGTGGCCCAGAACATCTGGAAAGACACGGTTCCAGTCTAGGCGGTCGGCGTTGCCCAGAACATCTGGAAAGACACGGTTCCAGTCTAGGCGGACGGCGTGGCCCAGAACATCTGGAAAGACACGGTTCCAGTCTAGGCGGTCGGCGTTGCCCAGAACATCTGGAAAGACAGGGTTCCAGTCTAGGCGGTCGGCGTTGCCCAGAACATCTGGAAAGACAGGGTTCCAGTCTAGGCGGTCGGCGTTGCCCAGAACATCTGGAAAGACAGGGTTCCAGTCTAGGCGGTCGGCGTTGCCCAGAACATCTGGAAAGACACGGTTCCAGTCTAGGCGGTCGGCGTTGCCCAGAACATCTGGAAAGACAGGGTTCCAGTCTAGGCGGACGGCGTTGCCCAGAACATCCGGAAAGACAGGGTTCCAGTCTAGGCGGTCGGCGTTGCCCAGAACATCTGGAAAGACACGGTTCCAGTCTAGGCGGACGGCGTTGCCCAGAACATCTGGAAAGACAGGGTTCCAGTCTAGGCGGACGGCGTTGCCCAGAACATCCGGAAAGACAGGGTTCCAGTCTAGGCGGTCGGCGTTGCCCAGAACATCCGGAAAGACAGGGTTCCAGTCTAGGCGGTCGGCGTTGCCCAGAACATCCGGAAAGACAGGGTTCCAGTCTAGGCGGTCGGCGTTGCCCAGAACATCTGGAAAGACACGGTTCCAGTCTAGGCGGTCGGCGTTGCCCAGAACATCTGGAAAGACAGGGTTCCAGTCTAGGCGGTCGGCGTTGCCCAGAACATCCGGAAAGACAGGGTTCCAGTCTAGGCGGTCGGCGTTGCCCAGAACATCTGGAAAGACACGGTTCCAGTCTAGGCGGTCGGCGTTGCCCAGAACATCTGGAAAGACAGGGTTCCAGTCTAGGCGGTCGGCGTTGCCCAGAACATCCGGAAAGACACGGTTCCAGTCTAGGCGGTCGGCGTTGCCCAGAACATCTGGAAAGACACGGTT
>NC_136612.1:620000-885000 GCF_933228915.1 Telmatherina bonti | reverse complement strand
CAGATCACAAGTCAGTGCTTCCAGTCTGCAGATCACAAATCAGTGCTTCCAGTCTGCAGACCAGTGCTTCCAGTCTGCAGACCAGTGCTTCCAGTCAGCAGACCAGTGCTTCCAGTCTGAACTCCAGCTCCTTGCCGCCAACACGCCACCTGGCACCGATCACCTGCAGAGGTGAGCTTCTGTATGCGGGGGATTCACAGAACAAGAAGTACAAGGAAAACAGTTCCGTCTCCACCCACCGTCTCTAAGGAGAACAATCCCGTCTCCACCCACCGTCTCTAAGGCAAACAGTCCCGTCTCCGCCCACCGTCTCTAAGGCAAACAGTCCCGTCTCCGCCCACCGTCTCTAAGGCAAACAGTCCCGTCTCCACCCACCGTCTCTAAGGCAAACAGTCCCGTCTCCACCCACCGTCTCTAAGGCAAACAGTCCCGTCTCCACCCACCGTCTCTAAGGCAAACAGTCCCGTCTCCACCCACCGTCTCTAAGGCAAACAGTCCCGTCTCCTCCCACCGTCTCTAAGGCGAACAGTCCCGTCTCCTCCCACCGTCTCTAAGGCAAACAGTCCCGTCTCCACCCACCGTCTCTAAGGCAAACAGTCCCGTCTCCACCCACCGTCTCTAAGGCAAACAGTCCCGTCTCCACCCACCGTCTCTAAGGCAAACAGTCCCGTCTCCACCCACCGTCTCTAAGGCAAACAGTCCCGTCTCCACCCACCGTCTCTAAGGTAAACAGTCCCGTCTCCGCCCACCGTCTCTAAGGCAAACAGTCCCGTCTCCACCCACCGTCTCTAAGGCAAACAGTCCCGTCTCCGCCCACCGTCTCTAAGGCAAACAGTCCCGTCTCCGCCCACCGTCTCTAAAGTAAACAGTCCCGTCTCCACCCACCGTCTCTAAGGCAAACAGTCCCGTCTCCACCCACCGTCTCTAAGGCAAACAGTCCCGTCTCCGCCCACCGTCTCTAAGGCAAACAGTCCCGTCTCCGCCCACCGTCTCTAAGGCGAACAGTCCCGTCTCCGCCCACCGTCTCTAAGGCAAACAGTCCCGTCTCCACCCACCGTCTCTAAGGCAAACAGTCCCGTCTCCACCCACCGTCTCTAAGGCAAACAGTCCCGTCTCCACCCACCGTCTCTAAGGCAAACAGTCCCGTCTCCACCCACCGTCTCTAAGGCAAACAGTCCCGTCTCCACCCACCGTCTCTAAGGCAAACAGTCCCGTCTCCACCCACCGTCTCTAAGGCAAACAGTCCCGTCTCCGCCCACCGTCTCTAAGGCAAACAGTCCCGTCTCCGCCCACCGTCTCTAAGGTAAACAGTCCCGTCTCCACCCACCGTCTCTAAGGCAAACAGTCCCGTCTCCACCCACCGTCTCTAAGGCAAACAGTCCCGTCTCCGCCCACCGTCTCTAAGGCAAACAGTCCCGTCTCCGCCCACCGTCTCTAAGGCAAACAGTCCCGTCTCCGCCCACCGTCTCTAAGGTAAACAGTCCCGTCTCCACCCACCGTCTCTAAGGCAAACAGTCCCGTCTCCACCCACCGTCTCTAAGGCAAACAGTCCCGTCTCCACCCACCGTCTCTAAGGCGAACAGTCCCGTCTCCGCCCACCGTCTCTAAGGCAAACAGTCCCGTCTCCACCCACCGTCTCTAAGGCAAACAGTCCCGTCTCCACCCACCGTCTCTAAGGCAAACAGTCCCGTCTCCACCCACCGTCTCTAAGGCAAACAGTCCCGTCTCCACCCACCGTCTCTAAGGCAAACAGTCCCGTCTCCGCCCACCGTCTCTAAGGCAAACAGTCCCGTCTCCACCCACCGTCTCTAAGGCAAACAGTCCCGTCTCCACCCACCGTCTCTAAGGCAAACAGTCCCGTCTCCACCCACCGTCTCTAAGGCAAACAGTCCCGTCTCCACCCACCGTCTCTAAGGCAAACAGTCCCGTCTCCACCCACCGTCTCTAAGGCAAACAGTCCCGTCTCCGCCCACCGTCTCTAAGGTAAACAGTCCCGTCTCCACCCACCGTCTCTAAGGCAAACAGTCCCGTCTCCACCCACCGTCTCTAAGGCAAACAGTCCCGTCTCCACCCACCGTCTCTAAGGCAAACAGTCCCGTCTCCACCCACCGTCTCTAAGGCGAACAATCCCGTCTCCACCCACCGTCTCTAAGGCGAACAGTCCCGTCTCCACCCACCGTCTCTAAGGCGAACAATCCCGTCTCCACCCACCGTCTCTAAGGCAAACAGTCCCGTCTCCACCCACCGTCTCTAAGGCAAACAGTCCCGTCTCCACCCACCGTCTCTAAGGCAAACAGTCCCGTCTCCACCCACCGTCTCTAAGGCAAACAGTCCCGTCTCCACCCACCGTCTCTAAGGCAAACAGTCCCGTCTCCACCCACCGTCTCTAAGGCGAACAGTCCCGTCTCCGCCCACCGTCTCTAAGGCGAACAGTCCCGTCTCCGCCCACCGTCTCTAAGGCGAACAGTCCCGTCTCCGCCCACCGTCTCTAAGGCGAACAGTCCCGTCTCCGCCCACCGTCTCTAAGGCGAACAGTCCCGTCTCCACCCACCGTCTCTAAGGCGAACAGTCCCGTCTCCACCCACCGTCTCTAAGGCAAACAGTCCCGTCTCCACCCACCGTCTCTAAGGCAAACAGTCCCGTCTCCACCCACCGTCTCTAAGGCGAACAGTCCCGTCTCCACCCACCGTCTCTAAGGCAAACAGTCCCGTCTCCACCCACCGTCTCTAAGGCGAACAATCCCGTCTCCACCCACCGTCTCTAAGGCAAACAGTCCCGTCTCCGCCCACCGTCTCTATGGCAAACAGTCCCGTCTCCACCCACCGTCTCTAAGGCGAACAGTCCCGTCTCCACCCACCGTCTCTAAGGCAAACAGTCCCGTCTCCACCCACCGTCTCTAAGGCAAACAGTCCCGTCTCCGCCCACCGTCTCTATGGCAAACAGTCCCGTCTCCGCCCCCCGTCTCTAAGGCGAACAGTCCCGTCTCCGCCCACCGTCTCTAAGGCAAACAGTCCCATCTCCGCCCACCGTCTCTAAGGCGAACAGTCCCGTCTCCGCCCCCCTCCGTTCCATCTGAGCCTGAATCTACCCTAGGTGGAGTCATTACCCTGCTGGAGCCCGCGGAGCTCCCGCCCAGCCGGAGGTTGTTGTAGGCCAGATGGCTGTAGGGGTTGTAGCCCACAAACCCCGGGGTGGAAGGCATTTGCTGATGGAAGACAAATGAGACAAAACACGGATGAGAAATGGTCCACAGACAGGCGGAGGACAGAAAGAGGTGAAACCATAGACAGTATATAAAAGATGGGCGGAGCCTCTGTGACGTCACCCGTAGGTTTCTGAAGAGCTGAATTGAATCTCAGTGGGCGGTTCCTACCATCACCATCTTGGCAGGGGCATGCGCGTCGTCTCACCCGGAAAATACAAATATGGGCAAAGAGGTGGAGCTGAGAGGGGGGCTGTGAGCGTCATGGTGGATGATTGACATCGAGCAAACTCCGAGCTTTCTGTAGCTAAGAGCTAACCAAGCTAACCCGGAGATAACAGGAGCTAACCAGCTTACGGAGGTAAAAGGGCTAAAGCTCGTTAACTGGCTAAAAACCGCGGTTCTACATTCTTCTGACTTGAAGTGGGAGATCTGGTAACTGTCAAACTGACACGCCCCTAAATATGCAAAACTTCAAGATTAAATTACTTTTAAACAGGCGAGTTAGAAAAAAATTCACTCCCCCCACAGTTGTCATGAAGGTAAACCTGACCTAATAAACCCTAACCCCGTAAACGTGTTTATCCCTGCCGTAAACATGTTTATTCCTGCCGTAAACATGTTTATTCCTGCCGTAAACGTGTTTATTTTGGCTGTTAACAAGTTTATTCCTGCTGTAAACGTGTTTATTCCTGCTGTAAACATGTTTATTTCTGCTGTGAAGTTGGTCTTTTTAACATGGGAGTCTATGGGGATTCGTTCTGTTCTGCAGCCCCTAGTGGCTGAAGGGGGAACTGCAGTTTTATGCACTTCCACATGGGCCTCATTTTTTTCCTCTGCAGGCTCCGCCCATCCTTGTCATACGGTCTTTGGGTGAAACGGAGGGGAAACGTGGAAACAGCAGCTCTTATTCCTGATGACATCCTCATGCAGAAAACCGGCAGCAGGCTGAGCCCGCCGGGTCAGTCCAGGTCCTTTACTGGGCCATACATCAGCCTGCTGCCGTCTTACTGGGACACACTGGCACCTTTACAGGGAAACTACCCCCCAGGCAAAGCGAGCACTGCAGGACTGGAGCGGCGGCATGACAGGAAGGAGTGGAAGCCATGATGAAGAGCTGAACCAACCTCCAGACAGATTTAAGGAAAACATGTCGGATACTTACTGCTGCCGGGGCGGGGGGAGGAGGAGGGGCGTAGGACGGACGCTCTGCAGGAAGAAAACAGGGAGTCAACGCCATGGCGTTTTGATCAACGTCATCGTGTCCACACACACCTTCATCAAACCTACAACCTGCCGTGGAGCCTCATGTCAGTCTGAAGGAGGACATGACAACTGTGGGGGGAGTGGGCTGGGCTGTGATGCATCACACTGTTTATCCCTCCCTCCCTCCCTCCCTCCCTCCCACACACACACAAACACACACACACAGAGTTTAAACAGCTTCTTTCTGTCCTTCTCTGCGGCGTCTCATCCCTTCAGTTACACATTATTTCCATCTTGTCGGCCATGTTTCCGTCTGACCCCTAACCCCGTAGAGACGGAAGGATGAAGTGTTGCTTACTGGACATGACTGCAGTTAGCTGGACTCTGCAGATCACACTGTTTCCATGCTTCAGCCTGTGGAGAAAACCACACAAAACATGACCAACTAGTTAACCAGCTAACACCGGAGGCTAACACCGGAGGCTAAGCAGCTAACACCGGAGGTTAACCAGCTAACACCGGATGCTAAGCAGCTAACACCGGAGGTTAACCAGCTAACACCGGAGGCTAAGCAGCTAACACCGGAGGTTAACCAGCTAACACCGGATGCTAAGCAGCTAACACCGGAGGTTAACCAGCTAACACCGGAGGCTAAGCAGCTAACACCGGAGGCTAAGCAGCTAACACCGGAGGCTAAGCAGCTAACACCGGAGGCTAAGCAGCTAACACCGGAGGCTAAGCAGCTAACACCGGAGGCTAAGCAGCTAACACTGGAGGCTAACACCGGAGGCTAACCAGCTAACACCGGAGGCTAACTAGTAAACAATGGAGGAGATTACTATCTAACTTACTAAGTTGTAGAACAGTTACACAGTAAACTAAGGCATGTCGGCTGAAGACTGTTAAAAGGGTTTGAAAGGTGAGCAGGACCCCGGGACTCCAAATCTTTATTAAATAAAACCATGTCGTCTCTCTACTGAATCTTTATTAAATAAAACCATGTCGTCTCTCTACTGAATCTTTATTAAATAAAACCATGTTGTTTCTCTACTGAATCTTTAATAAAAATAAAAGTATGTTGTCTTTCTACTGAATCTTTATCTATTAAATAAAACCATGTTGTTTCTCTACTGAATCTTTACTAAATAAAACCATGTTGTCTCTCGACTGAATCTTTATTTACTAAATAAAACCATGTTGTCTCTCGACTGAATCTTTATTTACTAAATGAAACTATGTTGTCTCTCGACTGCATCTTTATTTATTAAATAAAACTATGCCATCTCTCTACTACATTGCCATCATTCAGACTGCCCGGAGGAAAAGCTCCGCCTTTCCCCTTTTTGCCACCGCGTTTGCCGCTCCAGACAAGCGGCAGGAGCGTTTTGGGCGTTGGACACATAGGTCGGACACAGAAGAGACAGTTTGGTGAGCAGCGTTCAGCATTTTGAGCGTTTCTGACGCTTAAAACGCGTTTGGTCTGAACACACCGTTAGCCTAGCCTAGCGGCTACAGTCATGCTACATTCAGCACATGAAGCCAAACACGTGCATTTACAGTCGGATTTATAAAAGATTGAACCACATGCATCTGCATTTAAATGTTATAAGGTGGTGTAAATAGTAAAAGTGAGTAAAATTTAGATGGAAAGAGCGCGTGCAAACCTGCTCCGTGGCCCTTTGTTCCCGTTGATGACCTCACCGGAAGTGGTTTTCCGCCAGGCGGAAATGGTCTTTTTATAAAAAGGCAGGAAATCAGTGTCTATTAAATTAGTTTGTTTTAAACAACATTTATTCATAATAAATCAACAGCTGTATACGTCCATTTGAAGTGGAAGCAGTTTTGTTGAGACAAAGCATAGACATATATAAGTGGCATCACGCTGCCTGTACGAGCTGACGTCTCATCGCGCCGCCATCTTGGATGGGTCTCCATGCATTTATCTGTAAGGAGTAAGTCCAACCACCACAGAAATCTCACCAATTTTTACCTGATAACCCTTTCTCTCAGTTTGGTTTGTTACAAAGGACAGAGGTATTGTTATGATACAGATCACTGTAAAACATTAAAAACGATGTGCTTTTAATGAAATGATATTTAATAAAAATACTTTATTCATCCCCAAAGGGAATTTCAATGTTGTAGTATATAATAATTAACTAGAGGAGGTCTTGTTCCGGAGGCTGATGGCTGCTGGCAGGAATGATCTTCTGTATCTTTCAGTCTTACATCGGACCTGAAGAAGCCTCTCACTGAACACACTTTGTTGTTTCATCACTGTGTTGTGGAGAGGGTGTGAAGAATCCTCCATCATCTTCATCAGCTTGTGCAGCATTCTTCTTTGGACAATCAGCTCCAGCGGCTCCAGAGTTACTCCAAGCACAGAAGCAGCTTTCTGGATCAGTTTGTTGATTCTCTTCAAGTCTCTGGTTCTGATGCTACTACCCCAGCAGATGCTGCAAAGCTGACTGCACTCTCCACAACAGACTTCTAGAAGATATGCAACATCTTGGTGCAGACGTTAAACCATCTCAGCTTCCTTAAGAAGTACAGTCTGCTCTGACCTTTCTTGTAGATGTAGTCAGTGTTGCATTTCCAGTCCAGTTTGTTGTCCAGCTGAACTCCCAGATACTTGTATTCCTCCACCACCTCCACCTCCTCTCCCAGGATGGAAACAGTGCTTTGTTTATTCTTCTTCCTCCTGAAGTCACCAATCATCTCTTTTGTTTTGCTGCTATTTAATATGAGATGATTGTCACCGCACCATTTAACAAACTGACTGACCAGTTCTCTGTACTCTGCTTCTTGTCCATCCCTGATACACCCCACAACTGCAGAGTCATCAGAGTATTTCTGCAGATGACAGGACTCAGAGTTGTACTGGAAGTCTGAGGTGTACAGAGTGAAGAGGAATGGCCAGAGTACAGTTCCTTGTGGTGCACCAGTGCTGCTGACCTCCATCTCAGACACACAACCTTTCAGTCTCACAAACTGGGGTCTGTTTGTGAGGTAGTCATAGATCCAGGTGGTTGTGGAGGTATCCACCTGGAATTTATGGAGCTTCTCACATAACAAAGCAGGCTGAATGGTATTAAAAGCACTGAGAAATGAAAGAACATGACCCTCAGAGTGCTGCCTGAATGGTCCAGATGAGAGTGTGCTCTCTGGAGCAGGTATATGATGGCATCTTCAACCCCAAGTCCATTACGATATGCAAACTGGAATGGGTCCTGAAAGGTGTTTACTTGCTTGTTGAGGTGAGCCAGTAAGAGTCTCTCCAGGACTTTCATGATGTGAGATGTCAGGCCAACTGGTCTGTAGTCACTTGGTTCAGCTGGTTGTGTTTTTTTAGGCACTGGAACAAGGCAGGAGGTTTTCCACAGCACTGGGACTCTATTTTGGAGAGTCAGTGGGCTGACTTTGGGCTGGAGGTAGGGGGTGAACTGAACCTGGTGAAGAATATGTTCAGCTCATTAGCTCTGTCCAGACCTCCATCAGGCTGGTCCCCCTTTAACTTGAAGCCGGTGATCTTCTTCATTCCAGACCACACATCCCTCAGGTTATTCTGCTGGAGCTGACTTTCTAACTTCTTCCTGTAGTCCTCCTTGCACTTCTTAGTTTGTGTTTTAAGTTGCTTTTGTGTTGCCCTCAATAACTCCCTGTCTCCATCCCTGAAGGCTTTCTTTTTGATGTTCAGCAGCTTTTTCAGGTCACTGGTGATCCAGGGTTTGTTATTGGGGAAGCACCTCACTGTTCTTGTTGGGACGATGCTGTCCACACAGAAGTTTATGTAATCTGTCACACACTCAGTCATGGCGTTGATGTCGTCTCCATGAGGTTCACAGAGGACGTTCCAGTCTGTAGCCTCAAAGCCTCCTCTAAGAGCATCTTCAGCTTCAGCAGACCAGATTTTGATAGTCTTTGTGATGACTGGTTGCTGCTGAACGATGGGCTTGTAGATGGAGGTGAGAAGAACCAGATTATGGTCAGATCTTCCTAAAGGAGGCAGGGCAGAACAACTGTACCCATTATTCATATTAGCATAAAATAAGTCCAACATCTTATTTTCTCTGGTGGAGCAGCTGACAAACTGCTGGAATGTTGGTAGAGTTGCAGAGAGGGAGACGTTGTTGAAGTCTCCGGAGATCGCCATGAATGAGTTTGGATGCTGTGTTTGTAGCCGAACAACGACGGAGCTGATGACGTCACAGGCTGTGTCTGGTGCGGTACCAGGTATTATATAAACCGCTACCAGAATAACACAGGTAAACTCTCTGGGTAAATAATATGGACGGAAGCTCACAGCTAACAGTTCCATGTCCCTTGTGCATATCTTCTCCTTGACAGTAACATGTCCAGGATGACACCAACGCTGGTTAACCAGCACTGCAATTCCACCACCCTTTAGCTTTCCGCTGTGTTGTCTACTGCGGTCTGCACGGACCGTTTTAAAGCCCGGTACAGACACATTACAGTCAGGGATGTGTTCATGCAGCCATGTCTCAGTGAAGCACATAATACTGCACTCTCTGTATTCTTTCTGAGACCTTGTTAGCATCTCGAGCTCGTCCGTTTTGTTAGCTAGCGATCTCACATTACCCATGACGACGATTGGGAGAAATGGTTTAAATCTCCATCACTTTCTCCTCTGTCTCACTCCTGCTCTGCATCCTCTTCTCTTTCTTTTCAACTCCATCAGGATTTGATGTGTTGTTTCTCCCAAATCCTGATTTGGGAGAGGTTAATCAGTTGATCCCGATTGTAAGCAAGTCTTTCGTTGCCATAGAGACTCATCATAACAAGCCTTGAAAGAGCAAAAATATGCAAAAGAAATCCTCCTTGCTGCACACCCTCCGAACCGGCATGAATTCCTCAGAAAAAAATACCTAATTTGAGGTAATATCTATGCAAGAAGACTTTGTACTTTAAAAAAAAAAATCAAGATAGCAAGTCAGAGCTAGTACAATCTGCTGCCAACAGATGGCGCTATCTAGAATGTTGAGACTTTAACTGCAATTACATCTGCAGCTAGCCCCCCCACCTGATAGTTTCTCCCCACACGCGGTTGCAAACACCCAAACACAGCATAGCAACTTTAAGAAGGGAGACATTCGCTGCCATAACTGTGTTGGTTGGGGGCACAAGCGGAGCCAGTGCTCGTCTCCTCGCAGAGGCGCAAAGACTTATATACATGGTACCCGTCATGAAAAATTCAAACTCACTGTGCTCCACCTTAAAGATCAAAATTGTGAAATGAGTGTCCGTATGCACATGTATGAGTTGGACGTGTGTGCAGTATTGGACAGTGGGGCGCGGAGGAGTGTGCCGCCTCTACGGCATTATAATGCTATTCACCAGGACATGAGACCCCCCCTTTAAATCATCCAATGTAGACACTCTGCTTGGGGTGGGACAAGAAGATGTGCCAGTGCTTGGTGAGACCAACATTCTTGTTAGCATCAACAACCGCCAAGTTGAGGTTGACTTCTTGGTAGCTGACATAGCAGGCAATGACGTGCTGCTAGGCCACCCTTTTCTCACCCAAGCTGAGGCCCGCCTTGATTTTGGCAAACACCGCATGATATAGTTTGGAGAAGACGTCTCCTATTTTCATCCAGAGGCTGCCCAAAAGTCACATGCTGTGAGAGTAGCCAGAACCGTGACAATAGAACCTGGTGAGGAATACCTGGTTAGGGGCACTGTGCAGTGTAACCAAGGGGTGTAAGGAGACATGATGCTCAGCCCCACAAAAGGGTTTGTTGAAAAGCACAAAATACTTACTGCCAGAGTCCTTGTCAACGCTCGGCCTACAAATGTTGTCCCACTGCGTCTCTTCAACCCTGGCAACCACGCTGTTACGATAAATGGAGGCGTAATCGCAGGCCTCCCTCAGCCAGCAGAAGATCTGCCTCCATCCACTGCGCTCGAAAAGGCAAGTCCCCAACCTGACTCCCCTGCAGGTCCAGAGCACCTTATGGAGCTTTATGTCCAGAGTTCCACTGATCTTGATGACAAAGAAAAACTTGAACTTTCTAACCTATTGTGTGCCCATGAAAGTGACTTTTCTAGGGGGCCTGGTGACCTAGGATGGACGAGTCTGGTGCAGCATGACATCATAACCTGGCCTGGGGGACCAATAAATCAGCTTCCTCGCGGTATGGCTGGGGAAAAGCAACATCATGCAGACCAGCAGATCCATGAGAGCCTCCAGAATGGCATTGCCACCCACAGCCACAGGAGTTGGGCATCACCAATTGTTATGGTGCGTAAAAAGGATGGGACTTACCGCCTTTGTGTAGACTACAGGGCACTCAATGACCGGACCATCACCGATGCGTACCTGTTACCCCGCATCCAGGACACCCTGGACACCCTCGCCACCGCCAAATGGTTCAGCACATTAGATTTTGCTTCAGGTTATTGGCAGGTCGAACTGACACCAAGAGCCCGTCGCGCAGCTGCCTTCTGCACTCGTAAGGGACTATTCGAGTGGAATGTCATGCCGTTTGGCCTGTGCAACGCGCCAGCGACGTTTCAGCGTCTCATGGATCGTGTCCTGGCTGGCATGCAGTGGGAGACCTGTCTCGTTTACTTGGACGACATCATTGTGCTGGCCAAAGCCGTGCCAGACATGCTAGAGTAGTTGAGCCAGGTGTTTCAGAGACTTAAACAAGCAAATCTTAAGTTGAAGCCAGCCAAATTTTCTTTATTCCATCGCCAAGTTGCCTACTTAGGTCGCATTGTGTCTGAGCATGGTGTGGCTACCGACCCTGGAAAGGTGCACAAAGTCCAAGCTTGGCCCCCTCCCACATCAGTCCAAGAGGTTAGACGGTTCATTGGCCTGGCTTCTTATCACCGCAGATTTGTTAAGAACTTTGCCTCTATTGCCGAACCATTACATCACCTAACAAGGAAAAATGTACGTTTCCAGTGGCGTGCTGAACAGCAGGCTGCTTTTGACCAGCTCAAGTGCTGCCTCACAACAGCCCCTGTCTTAGGTTATCCTCTGGATACGGGGGAAATGCTCCTTGACACTGATGCCAGTGACACAGGAATCGGTGGCGTCCTCTCACAGATTCAGAATGGCATTGAACGAGTACTAGCATACGGAAGCTGCAAACTGGCCAAGACTGAACAGAACTATTATGCTATGAGACGAGAGCTGCTAGCTATAGTTGATTTCACTGCACACTTTCGTCAGTATCTTACAAGGTGCGTACTGACCACAGCAGCTTGTGCTAGCTGACCAGGATGAAGGAGCCGGAAGGTCAGTTAGCTCGGTGGCTTGAAAAGCTGGCTGAATACGAGTTTGAAATCATCCATCGTCCAGGTCGGTTGCACACTAATGCTGACAGTCCATGCAGGCCATGCCGTATGTCCTGTCCATGTAACCTGCAGGCCCCTCTCTCTCAGCAGGTAACCACAAGTCACCAGGCAGTTCAGTTTGATTTGGGGTCTGACACTAGTCCTCTGAGTACGGTTGGGATGGAAACATCTACGTCAACTACATCTGCGAGTCTGGTGGGGGTAAGCCCAAATGTCCTTACAGATTCAGATCATTTTAAGCTCACAGAGACTATCGATGTGGCAAATACAAATGAAACCACACTGTTTCCGGGTTGGACTATGGAGGAGCTACGCCAGGCGCAGGCTACAGACTCGGACATTGCCCCAATCAAAGCTTGACTGGAAGCTAGCAGGGAACGCCCACCTGGACCACAGTCGCCCCATGCTGTCCAGCAACTAAAACCTACTGGAGTTAATGGAAAAGATTGTACTTCAGAGATGGAGTCTTGGTCCGTCGCTTTTATTTCTTGGATGGCACACAGTTCTATCCCCAAATTGTCCTGCCACGAAAGTTACAACCTGATGTCATGTGCCAGATGCATGAGGGGCCAGTAGGTGGACATTTTGGTGTTGAACGGACAGTGACCAGACTTCAGACTAGATACTACTGGTACCACATGAGAGAAGATGTATCTTTGTGGTGCTGGACTTGTCTTAACTGTGCATGCCGGGCTAGACCCACAAAACCCCACAAGCACCGATGGGTACTGTCAGAGTCGGAGCCCCCATGGAGTGCATTGCACTGGACATTATGGGTCCACTCAGTGAGGCAGAGCGGGGAAACCGCTATATATTCGTAGTGCAAGAGTATTTTACAAAATGGGCTGAAGCCTTTCCCATCCCAGATGAAAAGGCCATAACAGTAGCAGATGTTGTTGCAACTGGTTGGTGTGTCGTTTGGGAATGTCTCACTCTCTGCACAGCGACCAAGGGCGGAATTTCGAATCCGAGATATTCCGAGAAATGTGCCGTCTCTTTGGCATCGAGAAAACTCACACCACTCCCTTTTGACCACAATCTGACGGACAGGTCGAACGCTTAAATGGAACCCTTCAAAAGATTCTGGCTGCTACTGCAGAACACTGTCACTGGGATTGGGACCTTATGATTCCATATGCAGTCATGGCTTACAGAGCAACCAAGCACAGCTCAACTGGTTTCACACCCAACTACATGATGTTCGGCCGTGAGATTAGCGAGCCGGTGGACCTTGTAGCTGGTTTGCCCCCAGACTCGGATCCTGCACCATCTGCCCCTGAATATGTGCAACAGTTGCGTGTGTGGCTGGAACTGGCTCATAACATCACTCGAGAGGCCCTGGGGGTATCTGTCACACGTGCTAAAAGGCAATATGACAGAAATGCCTGCCACACACTGTACAGAATCGGAGACCCAGTGTGGTATCTCATTAAAGGAACCCGTCAAGTCAAGAACAAAGTGAGAAAGTTTCTCCCCTCCTATGAAGGACCCTTCTTCGTGATGGGGCAGTCAAAGTCGTCAGAGTCGTCCATCATGACCAACTTAAGCCATATCGTAGCCGTGAGTCCCTGGACAAGACCTGGGTCCTGAACCAAGCCCAGGATTGGATGCCTTCTGAGACTGGTCCACCAGAACTGGATGTGTACCCAGCAGATCAGAACCTTGACCTCTTCTCGACTGCGCCGGGGGATGGACCAACTGACCCCAGGCCTTCAACTCCACCTCCTAATGACTGCGGGGCTCCTCCCTCCTCCCCTTTCCATGTGATGCATGATCATGGTGGGGGTATGGGTGGAGGGCCGCACCAACAGGCTTGGCAAGTCTCAAGGCCAGCATGGCAGCGCCGAAGATCGGATTGGTATGGGGACTGGGTCACGGAGTAAAAAAAAGAAAAAAAAACTGTTCATGTTTGCACTAGAGACTCTAAGGTTCTCACTGGACTCCAGGCTTAATCACAGTGTCGTGTGCATCTGCCAAAAGAAGCATTTTGTTTATGTGTTATTTCTCATTTCAGTACAAAAAAATAAAATAAAAGCTGAGGAGGCAACCTTTTATATGCTTGCATTGTGTGCCATTCTAATGCACATTTTCTGTTAGTATTGTTAGCCAGTTAGTATTGGCTCCGGTCTCCGATTATGTCTGTTAGAATGTGAAGCACTGCTAATCTAAGTAGGGACATACTTCTACCTTGTGTGTAAAAAAGTGTTCTCTGCACTTCTGAATCTACTGCTAAATAAGTACAGCGTATCTATGTGTGGGGCGGTTATTGCAGTTATTGCTGTTACTGCCCATTTATGTGTTTTAGGCAACATGTTGGACACCACTACCTCTTCTCTTGTATGTTCTTTGTAGACCTGTGGATATAGAGGTTGTGTATCAGCTTTGCTTAGTTAGATGGAGTGGAATTCTTGCTAATAACCAATCCATGGTGGGAGTAGTGTTGTGAGATGTTCCGCACCCATGCGCAGGTTATGTAGCTCAGTATGTGTTGATGAGATGCGCATAAGCGTGACCGGATGTTCATGACCGGAAGTGTGTGTGTAGGTGTCTAGTTCGCAGTGAGTAGACGGAGATCGGAGCAGGAAAAACAGTAGAGAGCCATCACTTTCTATGCCAGTGCACCTCTGAAAATAAAGGAGAGCTCTTCAGTAGATGCGGCCTGTCATTCTTGTTATTATATATGTCCCCCACCCTCCTTCCTCCAAAGAACGGAGTGAGGACCCGAGAAAGTTAGCTCCGGAGTTCTGGAACATCCACTAGCCACGTCGATCGGCCCGGGAAGACACAGATCTTTTTCCTCCGACCACAGCTGGAAGAGAATCCGCAAACACTCACCACAAAGGTGTATAACCAGTCTAAGACAAAGGTTGATGCAGAGGATTTTGGAGAAATAATGAGAGAGTCACCTCTCATAAGAACCTTCCAAATCTTGCTGAGGAATAAAGAACGTTGGTAATCCTCAACCATATGTATTTATTTAAAATATAAAAGCTGGGATATTAACTGTTCCATTTAATGCTTGTGGTTTGTTCATATTTCTTAATGCACAGGTGCAGCTCTATCATCATCCTCCTTTCAGCATCTGATGATGCCATCATTCTGAGCTTCACCATGTGTGTCCCTGCTGAAGAAGTTGCTGGGGGAGGTCAGCGTAATGCCATGTAAACTTAAAGTGGCTATATTATGCAGATTTCAGCCTAATTTATTTTTATAAGCAAGTCCAGGAGGGGAAGAAATAATCAAGCATTTTTCACAGACCCCTTCATTTATTTTGTAATGATCCTCTCAGATCAGCCTCTGCCTGAAACAAGCGAAATGAGAAAGCTCCGGCCGCTGCCAGCGGGCAGGCGGAGGGCGGATCATCAAAAACAATTAGAAAACTGACATGTATTTATTTTATCTTTAGATATACAAAGGTCAGAAATGCATGAACCAGGTCCAAAGCCCACCAGTTTGCAGGACTGAAAACCAACTACATCGACATTTCCACTACAAAACATCAACAATACATAGACAGCTGACTATGGACCAACTCAGGAGAACTGAGTTCAGTGTTTTCCTTTCCTGTATAATACCAGTTAAACCAGCAAAACCAGTCACCTGTCAACATTTTATTGCAGTTTCGGTAAAACAGTTTAACAGAGTTTTTTTTTTTTTCCAAGTGAACAAAATGAACAAGATAAATAAAATATTTACAATGTGCACCACAGTCCAGGATAGTTTACCAACACCTGGTATAATGTTCTTCCACTGCAGAGGATTTAGGTGTCCTGCAGACTGCAGCTTTATTACTGGTGCTGGGAATACCTGGGACGACACATCAGGATGGTCATCCTGCCATGTGTTGTAGACCAGATACTCCAGGAGTTTCCTGATCATGCTGGAGCTATGCCGGGATCCAGATACTCCAGGAGTTTCCAAAATGGAGCTATGCTGGGTTCCAGATACTCCTGGAGTTTCCTGATCAGATGGAGCTACGCTGGGTTCCAGATACTCCTGGAGTTTCCTGATCAGATGGAGCTATGCTGGGTTCCAGATACTCCAGGAGTTTCCTTATCAGGATGGAGCTACGCTGGGATCCAGATACTCCAGGAGTTTCCTGATCAGGATGGAGCTACACTGGGATCCAGATACTCCAGGAGTTTCCTGATCAGATGGAACTATGCCTGGGATCCAGATACTCCAGGAGTTTCCTGATCAGGATGGAGTTCCAGAGCTACACCGGGTTCCAGATACTCCAGGGGTTTCCTGATCAGGATGGAGTTCCAGAGCTATGCCGGGTTCCAGATACTCCTGGAGTTTCCAGGATGGAGTTCCAGAGCTATGCCGGGTTCCAGATACTCCAGGAGTTTCCAGGATGGAGTTCCAGAGCTATGCCGGGTTCCAGATACTCCAGGAGTTTCCAGGATGGAGTTCCAGAGCTATGCCGGGTTCCAGATACTCCTGGAGTTTCCAGGATGGAGTTCCAGAGCTATGCCGGGTTCCAGATACTCCAGGAGTTTAAAAAATGGAGCTACACCTGGAGTTATCTAATCAGATGGAGCTATGCCGGGTTCCAGATACTCCAGGAGTTTCCTGATCAGGATGGAGTTCCAGAGCTATGCCGGGTTCCAGATACTCCAGGGGTTTCCTGATCAGGATGGAGTTCCAGAGCTATGCCGGGTTCCAGATACTCCAGGAGTTTCCTGATCAGGATGGAGTTCCAGAGCTACACCGGGTTCCAGATACTCCAGGGGTTTCCTGATCAGGATGGAGTTCCAGAGCTATGCCGGGTTCCAGATACTCCTGGAGTTTCCAGGATGGAGTTCCAGAGCTATGCCGGGTTCCAGATACTCCTGGAGTTTCCAGGATGGAGTTCCAGAGCTATGCCGGGTTCCAGATACTCCAGGAGTTTAAAAAATGGAGCTACACCTGGAGTTATCTAATCAGATGGAGCTATGCCGGGTTCCAGATACTCCAGGAGTTTCCTGATATGGATGGAGCTACGCTGGGTTCCAGACACTCCAAGAGTGTCCTGATCAGTATGGAGCTACGCTGGGTTCCAGATACTCCAGGAGTTTCCTGATATGGATGGAGCTACGCTGGGTTCCAGCCACTCCAAGAGTGTCCTGATCAGTATGGAGCTACGCTGGGTTCCAGATACTCCAGGAGTTTCCACAATGGAGCTCCAACGGGTTCAAGATACTCCTGGAGTTTCCTGATCAGGATGGAGTTACATAGGGTTCCAGATACTCCAGGAGTTTCCCGATCAGGATGGAGATACGTCTGGTTCCCGATACTCCAGGAGTTTCCTGATCACGATGGAGCTATGCTGGGTTCCAGATACTCCAGGAGTTTCCTGATCAGGATGGAGATACGCTGGGTTCCAGATATTCCAGGAGTTTCCTGATCAGGATGGAGCTACGCCGGGAACCAGATACTCCATTAGTTTCCAAGATGGAGCTACGTCGGGTTCCAGATACTCCAGGAGTTTCCAGATTGAGCTACGCCGGGTTCCAGATCATCCAGGAGTTACCCGATAAGATGGATCTACGCCGGGTTCTAGATGCTCCAGGAGTTTCCAGAATGGAGCTACGCCGGGTTCCAGATACTCCAGGAGTTTCCTGATCAGGATGGAGCGACACAGGGTTCCAGATACTCCAGGAGTTTCCTGATCAGGATGGAGCTACGCCGGATTCCAGATCATCCAGGAGTTACCCGATAAGATGGATCTACGCCGGGTTCCAGATGCTCCAGGAGTTTCCAGAATGGAGCTACGCCGGGTTCCAGATACTCCAGGAGTTTCCTGATCAGGATAGAGCTACCCCGGGTACCAGATACTCCAGGAGTTTCCCAATCAGGATGGATCTACGCCGGGTTCCAGATACTCCAGGAGTTTCCAGAATGGAGCTATGCCGGGTTCCAGATGCTCCAGGAGTTTCCAGATTGAGCTACGCCGGGTTCCAGATCATCCAGGAGTTACCCGATAAGATGGATCTACGCCGGGTTCCAGATGCTCCAGGAGTTTCCAGAATGGAGCTACGCCGGGTTCCAGATACTCCAGGAGTTTCCTGATCCAGATGGAGCCACGCCGGGTTCCAGATACTCCAGGAGTTTCCTGATCAGGATGGAGATACAGCAGGTTCCAGATACTCCAGGAGTTTCCTGATCAGGATGGAGCTACACCGGATTCCAGATACTCCAGGAGTTTCCTGATCAGGATGGAGCTACACCGGATTCCAGATACTCCAGGAGTTTCCTGATCAGGATGGAGCAACGTCGGGTTCCAGATACTCCAGGAATTTCCAGAATGGAGCTACACCGGGTTCAAGATACACCAGGAGTTTCCTGATCAGGATGGAGCTACGCCAGGTTCAAGATACTCCAGGAGTTACCCGATAAAAATGGATCTACGCCAGGTTCCAGATACTCCAGGAGTTTTCTGATCAGGATGGAGCTACGCCGGATTCCAGATCATCCAGGAGTTACCCGATAAGATGGATCTACACCGGGTTCCAGATGCTCCAGGAGTTTCCAGAATGGAGCTACGCCGGGTTCCAGATACTCCAGGAGTTTCCTGATCAGGATGGAGCTTCGCCGGGTTCCAGATGCTCCAGGAGTTTCCAGATTGAGCTACGCCGGGTTCCAGATCATCCAGGAGTTACCCGATAAGATGGATCTACGCCGGGTTCCAGATGCTCCAGGAGTTTCCAGAATGGAGCTACGCCGGGTTCCAGATACTCCAGGAGTTTCCTGATCAGGATGGAGCGACACAGGGTTCCAGATACTCCAGGAGTTTCCTGATCAGGATGGAGCTACGCCGGAAACCAGATCATCCAGGAGTTACCCGATAAGATGGATCTACACCGGGTTCCAGATGCTCCAGGAGATTCCAGAATGGAGCTACGCCGGGTTCCAGATACTCCAGGAGTTTCCTGATCAGGATAGAGCTACGCCGGGTTCCAGATACTCCAGGAGTTTCCTGATCCAGATGGAGCTACGCCGGTTTCCAGATACTCCAGGTGTTTTCTGATCAGGATGGAGCTACGCCGGATTCCAGATCATCCAGGAGTTACCCGATAAGATGGATCTACACCGGGTTCCAGATCATCCAGGAGTTACCCGATAAGATGGATCTACACCGGGTTCCAGATGCTCCAGGAGTTTCCAGAATGGAGCTACGCCGGGTTCCAGATACTCCAGGAGTTTCCTGATCAGGATGGAGCTACGTTGGGTTCCAGATACTCCAGGAGTTTCCCAATCAGGATGGAGATACGCCAGGTTCCAGATATTCCAGGAGTTTCCTGATCAGGATGGAGCTACGCCGGGTTCCAGATACTCCTGGAGTTTCCAGATTAGGACTAAAGGGAAAATCATACCTATATAGACCTCTACCAGGACTGAAGAGAAAACCAGACTTATATAGACCTGGACGAAGACTCAAGGGAAAACCAGTCTTACATAGACCTGGACCAAGAGTAAAGAGAAGACAGACTTATATAGACCTGAATCAGGATTAAAGGGAAAACTAGACATATATAGACCTGAATCAGGAATAAAGGGAAAACCAGACTTATATAAACCTGGACCAAGACTGAAAAGAAAACCAGACTTACATAGACCTGGACTAGGACTAAAGGGAAAAACAGACTTATATAGAGGTGGAACAAGAGTACAGGGAAAACCAGACTTATATAGACCTGGATAATGACTAAAAAGGAAAACCAGACTTACATAGACTTGTACCAAGACTAAAGGGAAAACATGACTTATACAGACATGGACCAAGACGAAAGGGATAACTCTACTTATATAGACCTGGACCATGACTAAAGGGAAAACCAGACATTTTCAGAACTGAACCAGGACTAAAGGGAAAACAAGACATAAATAGACCTGGACCAGGACTAAAGGGAAAACCAGACTTATATTGACCTGGACCAGGACTTAAGGGAAAACCAGACTTATATAGACCTGGACCAGGACTTAAGGGAAAACCAGACTTATATAGACCTGGAGCAAGACAAATGGGAAAACCAAACTTATATTGACCTGAACCAGGACTGAATGGAAAACCAGATTTATATAAACCTGGTTACTTTGTAGTTGTATTTTGTTATTTTGTTGTTTGTTGTTGTATTTTTTGTTTTGTTGTATTCTGTAGTGTTTTGTTGTATTTTGTTGTGTTTGTTATTTTGTTGTATTTTGTTATTTGTTGTAATTTGTTATTTTGTTATTTTATTTTTTTGTGCATTGTTGTTTTGTTTATTGTGTTTTGTTCTTTTTTGTTGTGTTGTGTTTTATTTGTTTTGTTGTGTTTTGCTATTTTGTTGTGTTTTGTTGTTTTGTGGTATTTTGTTGTATTTTGTTATTCTGTTATTTTGTATTATTTTGTCATTTTGTTAATTTGTTTTATTGTATTTTGTTGTTGTGTTTTGTTATTTTGTTGTATTTTGTTGTTTTATTTTGTTTTATTTTGTTGTGTTCTGTTGTATTTTGTTGTGTTTTATTTTGTTTTGTTGTATTTTGTTGTACTTTATTTCATTTTGTCGTGTTGTATTTTTTCATTTTGTTGTATTTTGTTATTGTGTTATTTTGCTTTGTTGTTTACTTGTGTTTTATTTCATTGTATTTTTTGTATTTCGTTGTTTTGTTATTTTGTAGCATTTTTTGTATTTAGTTGTATTTTGTTATTTGTTGTAATTTGTTATTTTGTTATTTTGTTTTTTTTGTGCGTTGTTTTATTGTTTTATTGTGTTTTGTTCTTTGTTGTTGTGTTGTGTTGTGTTTTATTGTGTTTTGTTGTGTTTTGCTATTTTGTTGTGTTTTGTTGTTTTGTGGTATTTTGTTGTATTTTGTTATTCTGTTATTTTGTATTATTTTGTTATTTTGTTAATTTGTTTTGTTGTATTTTGTTGTCGTGTTTTGTTGTGTTTTGTTATTTTGTTGTATTTTGCTGTGTTTTGTTGTATTTTGTTGTACTTTATTACATTTTGTCGTGTTGTATTTTTTCATTTTGTTGTATTTTGTTATTGTGTTATTTTGCTTTGTTGTTTACTTGTGTTTTATTTCATTGTATTTTTTGTATTTCGTTGTTTTGTTATTTTGTAGCATTTTTTTGTGTTTTGTTGTATTTTGTTATTTTATTTTTTGTTTTATTTTGTTATTTTGTTATTTAGTTTGGTTGTGTTTTGTCATTTTGTTGTATTTTGTTATATTTTGTTATTTTGTTGAATTTTGTTGTGTTTTGTTGTGTTTTGTTGTATTTTGTTGTTTTGTTATTTTGTTTTTAATTTGTTGAGTTTTGTTGTGTTTTGTTATTTTGTTGTATTTTATGTTGTTCTGTTGTATTTTGTTATTTTGTTGTTGTGTTGTATTTTGTTATGTTGTGTTTTGTTTTGTTGTATTTTTTTTTTAAAATGTATTTTGTTGTTTGTTGTTGTGTTGTATTTTGTTATATTTTGTTGTTTTGTGTTTTGTTGTATTTTATTGTGCTTTGTTATTTTGTTGGTTTTTTGTTGTATTTTCTTGTGTTTTGTTGTATTTTGTCATTTCATGTTTTGTTGTATTTTGTTATTTTGTTTTGTTTTTTCGTTGTGTTTTGTTGTAGTTTGTTAGTTTGTTATTTTGTTTTTAATTTGTTGAGTTTTGTTGTGTTTTGTTATTTTGTTGTATTTTGTTATTTTGTTGTTGTGTTGTAATTTATTTTGTTGTGTTGTATTTTGTTATTTTGTTGTTGTGTTCTTTTGTATTTTGTTATATTTTGTTATTTTGCTGTGTTGTATTTTGTTATTTTGTTGTTGTATTTTGTTATTTTGTTGTTTGTTGATGTATTTTTTATTTTGTTGTATTCTGTAGTGTTTTGTTGTATTTTGTTGTGTTTTGTTGTATTTAGTTGTATTTAGTTGTATTTTGTTATTTGTTGTAATTTGTTATTTTGTTATTTTATTTTTTTGTGCGTTGTTGTTTTATTGTTTTATTGTGTTTTGTTCTTTGTTGTTGTGTTGTGTTGTGTTTTATTGTGTTTTGCTATTTTGTTGTGTTTTGTTGTTTTGTGGTATTTTGTTGTCTTTTGTTATTCTGTTATTTTGTATTATTTTGTCATTTTCTTAATTTGTTTTATTGTATTTTGTTGTCGTGTTTTGTTATTTGGTTTTATTTTGTTGTGTTCTGTTGTATTTTGTTGTGTTTTGTTGTATTTAGTTGTATTTAGTTGTATTTTGTTATTTGTTGTAATTTGTTATTTTGTTATTTTATTTTTTTGTGCGTTGTTGTTTTATTGGTTTATTGTGTTTTGTTCTTTGTTGTTGTGTTGTGTTGTGTTTTATTGTGTTTTGTTGTGTTTTGCTATTTTGTTGTGTTTTGTTGTTTTGTGGTATTTTGTTGTATTTTGTTATTCTGTTATTTTGTATTATTTTGTCATTTTCTTAATTTGTTTTATTGTATTTTGTTGTCGTGTTTTGTATTTTGTTGTGTTTTATTTCGTTGTTTTGTTGTATTTTGTTGTACTTTATTTCATTTTGTCGTGTTGTATTTTTTCATTTTGTTGTATTTTGTTATTGTGTTATTTTGCTTTGTTGTTTACTTGTGTTTTATTTCATTGTATGTTTTGTATTTCGTTGTTTTGTTATTTTGTAGCATTTTTTGTATTTAGTTGTATTTTATTTGTTGTAATTTGTTATTTTGTTATTTTGTTTTTTTTGTGCGTTGTTTTATTGTTTTATTGTGTTTTGTTCTTTGTTGTTGTGTTGTGTTGTGTTTTATTGTGTTTTGTTGTGTTTTGCTATTTTGTTGTGTTTTGTTGTTTTGTGGTATTTTGTTGTATTTTGTTATTCTGTTATTTTGTATTATGTTATTTTGTTAATTTGTTTGATTGTATTTTGTTGTCGTGTTTTGTTGTGTTTTGTTATTTTGTTGTATTTTGCTGTGTTTTGTTGTATTTTGTTGTTTTGTTATTTTGTTTTATTTTGTTGTGTTCTGTTGTATTTTGTTGTGTTTTGTTGTATGTTGTTGTGTTTTGTTGTTGTACTTTGTTGTTTTGTTGAGTTTAGTTGTATTTTGTTATTTTGTTGTTGTGTTATTTAGTATTTTGTTATATTTTGTTATTTTGCTGTGTTGTATTTTGTTATTTTGTTGTTGTATTTTGTTGTGTTTTGTTGTATTTAGTTGTATTTAGTTGTATTTTGTTATTTGTTGTAATTTGTTATTTTGTTATTTTATTTTTTTGTGCGTTGTTTTATTGTTTTATTGTGTTTTGTTCTTTGTTGTTGTGTTGTGTTGTGTTTTATTGTGTTTTGTTGTGTTTTGCTATTTTGTTGTGTTTTGTTGTTTTGTGGTATTTTGTTGTATTTTGTTATTCTGTTATTTTGTATTATTTTGTCATTTTCTTAATTTGTTTTATTGTATTTTGTTGTCGTGTTTTGTATTTTGTTGTGTTTTATTTCGTTGTTTTGTTGTATTTTGTTGTACTTTATTTCATTTTGTCGTGTTGTATTTTTTCATTTTGTTGTATTTTGTTATTGTGTTATTTTGCTTTGTTGTTTACTTGTGTTTTATTTCATTGTATGTTTTGTATTTCGTTGTTTTGTTATTTTGTAGCATTTTTTGTATTTAGTTGTATTTTATTTGTTGTAATTTGTTATTTTGTTATTTTGTTTTTTTTGTGCGTTGTTTTATTGTTTTATTGTGTTTTGTTCTTTGTTGTTGTGTTGTGTTGTGTTTTATTGTGTTTTGTTGTGTTTTGCTATTTTGTTGTGTTTTGTTGTTTTGTGGTATTTTGTTATTCTGTTATTTTGTATTATGTTATTTTGTTAATTTGTTTGATTGTATTTTGTTGTCGTGTTTTGTTGTGTTTTGTTATTTTGTTGTATTTTGCTGTGTTTTGTTGTATTTTGTTGTTTTGTTATTTTGTTTTATTTTGTTGTGTTCTGTTGTATTTTGTTGTGTTTTGTTGTATGTTGTTGTGTTTTGTTGTTGTACTTTGTTGTTTTGTTGAGTTTAGTTGTATTTTGTTATTTTGTTGTTGTGTTATTTAGTATTTTGTTATATTTTGTTATTTTGCTGTGTTGTATTTTGTTATTTTGTTGTATTTTGTTATTTTTTTGTTTGTTGTTGTATTTTTTTGTTTTGTTGTATTCTGTAGTGTTTTGTTGTATTTTGTTCATCCATCCATCCATCTTCTGCCGCTTATCCGGGGTCGGGTCGCGGGGGCAGCAGCCTAAGCAGGGAAGCCCAGACTTCCCTCTCCCCAGCCACATTTGCCAACTCTGCGGGGGGGATCCCGAGGCGTTCCCAGGCCAGCCGAGAGATGTAATCCCTCCAGCGTGTCCTGGGTCTTCCCCGGGGTCTCCTCCCCGAGGGACGTGCCTGGAACACCTCACCAGGGAGGCGTCCAGGAGGCATCCTGACCAGATGCCCGAGCCACCTCAACTGGTTCCTCTCGATGCGAAGGAGCAGCGGCTCTACTCTGAGCCCCTCCCGGATGACCGAGCTCCTCACCCTATCTCTAAGGGAGAGCCCGGCCACCCTGCGGAGGAAACTCATTTCAGCCGCCTGTATACGAGATCTCGTTCTTTCGGTCACGACCCACAGCTCATGACCATAGGTGAGGGTAGGAACGTAGATCGACTGATAAATCGAGAGCTTCGCCTTCTGGCTCAGCTCCTTCTTCACCACGACGGACCGGCGCAGAGCCCGCATTACTGCAGACGCCGCACCGATCCGTCTGTCGATCTCACGCTCCATCCTTCCCTCACTCGTGAACAAGACCCCGAGATATTTAAACTCCTCCACTTGAGGCAGGACCTGACTCCCGACCCGGAGAGGGCAATCCACCCTATTCCGGCTGAGGACCATGGTCTCAGATTTTGAGGTGCTGATTCTCATCCCAGCCGCTTCACACTCGGCCGCGAATCGCTCAAGCGAGAGCTGGAGATCACGACCAGACGAAGCCAACAGGACCACGTCATCCGCAAAAAGCAGGGACCCAATCCTGAGGCCACCAAGTCGGATCCCCTCAACCCCTCGGCTGCGCCTAGAAATTCTGTCCATATAAGTTATGAACAGAATCGGTGATAAAGGGCAGCCTTGGCGGAGTCCAACCCTCACCGGAAACGAATCCGACTTACTACCGGCAATACGGACCAAGCTCTGACACCTGTCGTACAGGGACCGGACAGCCCGTACAAGGGGGTCCGGTACCCCATACTCCCGGAGTACCCCCCACAGGAGCCCCCGGGGGACACGGTCGAATGCCTTCTCCAGGTCCACAAAGCACATGTAGACTGGTTGGGCAAACTCCCATGCCCCCTCCAGGACCCCAGAGAGGGCATAGAGCTGGTCCACTGTTCCGCGACCAGGACGAAAACCACACTGCTCCTCCTCAATCCGGGATTCGACTATCCGGCGGACCCTCCTCTCCAGGACCCCTGAATAGACCTTACCAGGGAGGCTGAGGAGTGTGATTCCCCTGTAATTGGAACACACCCTCCGGTCCCCCTTCTTAAAAAGGGGAACCACCACCCCAGTCTGCCAATCCAGCGGTACTGCCCCCGATGTCCACGCGATGCTGCAGAGGCGTGTCAGCCAGGACAGCCCCACAGCATCCAGAGCCTTAAGGAACTCCGGGCGGATCTCATCCACCCCCGGGGCCTTGCCGCCAAGGAGCTTTTTGACCACCTCAGCGACTTCAGCCCCAGAGATAGGAGAGTCCACCCCTGAGTCCACCAGCTCTGCTCCCTCATGGGAAGCCGTGTTGGTAGGATTGAGGAGGTCTTCGAAGTATTCCCTCCACCGACCCACAACGTCCCGAGTTGAGGTCAGCAGCTCCCCATCTCCACTGTACACAGTATTGATGGAGCACTGCTTCCCCCCCCTGAGCCGCCGGATGGTGGACCAGAATCTCCTCGAAGCCGTCCGGAAGTCTTTCTCCATGGCCTCGCCGAACTCCTCCCATGCCCGAGTTTTTGCCTCGGCAACGGCCGAAGCCGCATGCCGCTTAGCCCGTCGGTACCCATCAGCTGCCTCCAGAGTCCCACAGGCCAAAAAGGCCCGATAGGACTCCTTCTTCAGCTTGACAGCATCCCTCACTGCTGGTGTCCACCAACGAGTCCTGGGATTACCGCCACGACAGGCACCAACGACCTTGCAGCCACAGCTCCGGCTGGCCGCCTCAGCAATAGAGGCACGGAACACAGCCCATTCGGACTCAATGTCCCCCGCCTCACCCGGGACATGTTCGAAGCTCTGCTGAAGGTGGGAGTTGAAGCTCGCTCTGACAGGGGACTCAGCCAGACGTTCCCAGCAGACCCTCACAACACGTTTGGGCCTGCCAGCTCTGACCGGCTTCCTCCCCCACCATCTGAGCCAACTCACCACCAGGTGGTGATCAGTTGACAGCTCCGCCCCCCTCTTCACCCGAGTGTCCAAGGCATGTGGCCGCAGGTCCGACGATACGACTACAAAGTCGATCATTGAACTGCGGCCCAGGGAATCCTGATGCCAGGTGTACATATGGACACTCTTATGCTGGAACATGGTGTTCGTTATAGACAATCCATGACGAGCACAGAAGTCCAATAACAAAACACCATTTGGGTTCAGAGGGGGGGGACCATGCCTCCCAATCACTCCCCTCCAGGTCTCACTGTCATTGCCCACGTGAGCATTGAAGTCCCCCAGCAGAATAATGGAGTCCCCAGAAGGAGCACCCTCCAGCACTCCCTCCAAGGACCCCAGAAAGGGTGGGTACTCTGAACTGCTGTTCGGCGCATAAGCACAGACAACAGTCAGGACCCGTCCCCCCACCCGGAGGCGGAGGGAAACTACCCTTTCATCCACCGGGGTAAACCCCAACGTGCAGGCACCAAGCTGGGGGCTGATGAGAATGCCCACACCTGCTCGGCGCCTCTCACCATGAGCAACTCCAGAGTGGAAGAAGGTCCAGCCCCTCTCGAGGGTACTGGTTCCAGAGCCCAAGCCATGCGTCGAGGTGAGTCCAACTATATCTAGTCGGAACCGCTCAACCTCGCGCACAAGCTCAGGCTCCTTCCCCACCAGAGAGGTGACGTTCCACGTCCCTAGAGCCAGCTTCTGCAGCCGGGGATCGGACCGCCAGGGTCCCCGCCCCTTGCTGCCGCCCAGCTCACATTGCACCCGACCCCTACGGCTCCTCCCGCAGATGGTGAGCCCACGGGAGGTGGGGCCCATGTAACCCTTTCGGGCTGAGCCCGACCGGGCCCCATGGGCGAAGGCCCGGCCACCAGACGCTCGCTCTCGTACCCCACCTCCAGGCCTGGCTCCAGAGGGGGGTCCCGGTAACCCGCGTCCGGGCAAGGGAACATTTATGCCCAGGTTTGTCGTCGTCATAGGGGTCTATGAGCCGTGCTTGGTCTGGTCCCTCCCCTAGACACCTGTTTGCCATGGGTGACCCTACCAGGGGCATAAAGCCCCCGACAACATAGCTGCTAGGATCTTCGGGACGCACAAACCCCTCCACCACGATAAGGTGACGGCTCAGGGAGAGCATGTATTTTGTTGTGTTTGTTATTTTGTTGTATTTTGTTATTTGTTGTAATTTGTTATTTTGTTATTTTATTTTTTGTGCATTGTTGTTTTATTTTTTTATTGTGTTTTGTTCTTTGTTGTTGTGTTGTGTTGTGTTTTATTGTGTTTTGTTGTGTTTTGCTATTTTGTTGTGTTTTGTTGTTTTGTGGTATTTTGTTGTCTTTTGTTATTCTTTTATTTTGTATTATTTTGTTATTTTCTTAATTTGTTTTATTGTATTTTGTTGTCGTGTTTTGTTATTTTGTTTTATTTTGTTGTGTTCTGTTGTATTTTGTTGTGTTTTATTTTGTTGTTTTGTTGTATTTTGTTGTACTTTATTTCATTTCGTCGTGTTGTATTTTTTCATTTTTTTGTATTTTGTTATTGTGTTATTTTGCTTTGTGTTTTACTTGTTTTATTTCATTGTATTTTTTGTATTTCGTTGTTTTGTTATTTTGTAGCTTTTTTTGTGTTTTGTTGTATTTTGTTATTTTATTTTTTGTTTTATTTTGTTATTTTGTTATTTAGTTTGGTTGTGTTTTGTCATTTTGTTGTATTTTGTTATATTTTGTTATTTTGTTGAATTTTGTTGTGTTTTGTTGTGTTTTGTTGTATTTTGTTGTTTTGTTATTTTGTTTTTAATTTGTTGAGTTTTGTTGTGTTTTGTTATTTTGTTGTATTTTGTTATGTTCTGTTGTATTTTGTTATTTTGTTGTGTTTTATTTTGTTATGTTGTGTTTTGTTTTGTTGTATTTTTTTTAAATATATTTTGTTGTTTGTTGTGTTGTATTTTGATATATTTTGTTGTTTTGTGTTTTGTTGTATTTTATTGTGCTTTGTTATTTTGTTGGTTTTTTGTTGTATTTTCTTGTGTTTTGTTGTATTTTGTCATTTCATGTTTTGTTATATTTTGTTATTTTGTTTTGTTGTTTCATTGTGTTTTGTTGTAGTTTGTTAGTTTGTTGGTTTTTTTTTGTGTTTTGCTGTATTTTGTTATTTTGTAGTTGTATGTTTTATTTTGTTGTGTTTTTGTTGTATTTTATTGTTTTTGGTTGTATTCTGTTGTCGTATTCTGTTGTGTTTTATGTTGTATTTTATTATTTTGTTCTTTTGTTGTTTTTTGTTGTTTTGTTGTATTTACTTATTTTGTTGTATTTCATTATTTTGTTGTATTTTTATTATTTTGTTGTATTTTGTTGGGTTGTATTTTGTTGTATTGTGTATTGTTGTATTTTGTTGTGTTGTGTTTTGTTGTATTTTGTTGTGTGTTTTATTGTGTTGTTTTGTGTAGTGTTTTGTTGTGTTGTGTTGTATTTTTTTGTTTTGTATTTTGTTGTGTTTTGCGTTTTTGTGGTGTTTTGTTGTGTTTTGTTGTATTTTGTTATTTTGTTGTTGTATTTTGTTGTGTTGTATTTTGTTATTTTGTTGTGTTGTATTTTGTTATTTTGTTGTTGTGTTGTAATTTATTTTGTTGTGTTGTATTTTGTTATTTTGTTGCTGTATTTTATTTTGTTGTTGTGTTGTATTATGTTTTATTGTTGTGTTGTATTTTATTTTGTTGTGTTTTGTTGTATTTTGTTGTATTTTGTTGTTGTATTTAGTTGTCTTTTGTTGTGTTTTATTGCGTTTGGTTATTTTGATATTTTGTTGATGTATTTTGTTATTTAGTTGTGTTATGTTGTTTTGTTTTTTTATTTCATTGTTTTGTTGTATTTTGTTGTATTTTTTGTATTATATTGTTTTGTATTATATTGTTATATTGTATTATATATAAATACAAAAAATACAACAAAACAACAAATTACAACAAAATAACAAAATGACACAACAAAATATCAAAATCACAAAATACAACAAAATACAACAACAAAATACAATAAAACACAATAAAATAAAACAAAACATAAAAAAATCACAACCGAACACAACAAAACACAACAAAATATAAAAATAACAAAATACAACAACAAAATAACGAAATAACAAAATAACAAAACACAACAAGATACAACAAAACACAAAATAACAAAATACAACAACAAAATAATGAAATAACAAAATAACAAAATAGAACTAAATACAACAAAACACAAAAAACACAACAAAATACAACAAAATAACAAAATACAACACAAAAAAATACAACACACTACAAAATACAACACACAACACTACAAAATACAACACACAACAAATCAAAGAAATGCAACAACAAAATCACAAAATACAACAAAATGACAAAATAACAAAATACAACAAAATAGAACAGTATGACAAAATAAGAAAATATAACAAAACACAACAAAATACACAAAACACAACAAAATACAATAAAAAAACCAACAAAATACAACAAAATACAACACAACACAACAAAATACAAAAAACACAACAACACACAACAAAATACGACACAACAAAACACAACAAAATAAGAAATACAACAATAAAATAACAAAACACAACAAAACAAGACAAAATACAACAAAATAACAAAAAAACAAAATAGCAAGAAACAACAACATACAGCAACAAAATACGCCGAACCACAAAGAAATAACAAAATACAACAAAACAAAATAAATACAACACAACAAAATATAACACAAAATAACAAAATACAACACACAACAACAAACTACGAATAACAAAATACAACAAAACAAAACGACACAACACAACACAACAAAATACAACAACATACAACACAACAACAAACAGCAAAACAAAACACAACAAAACACAACAAAAAACAAAATTCTACAAAAGACAAGAAAATAACAAAACAAGAAAATACAACAAAATAATACAAATAAACAAAACACAACAAAATAAAACAAAACAACAAAATACAACACGACAAAATAAGAAAATACAACAAAATAACAAAATATCAAAACATCAAAATACACCAAAACACAAAGAAATAACGAAATGCAACAAAATACAACACAACAAAATACAACACAACACAAGAAAATACAAAATACAGCACAACACAACACAACAAAATATAAAATAACAAAATACAACACACAACAACAAACAACAAAATAACAAAATACAACACAACAAAAAACCAAAACACAACACATAACAACAAAATAACAAAACACAACAAAATACAACAAAACACAAAAAAATAACAAAATATTGTCGTATTTTGTTGTGTTTTGTTGTTTTATTTTGTTCTTGTATTTTATTTTGTTGTGTTTTATTGTATTTTGGTGTTGTATTTTGTTGTGTTTTGTTGTATTTTGTTATATTGTTGATGTATTTTATTATTTTGTTGTTGAATTTGATTATTTTGTTGTATTGCATTATTTGTTGTATTTTGTTATTTTGTTGTATTTAGTTGTGTTGTATTTAGATGTGATGTATTGTATTTTGTTGAGTTGTTTTGTATTTATTTGTTTTGTATTTTGTTGTTGTGTTGTATTGTGTTTTGTTCTGATGTGTTTTGTTCTAGTTTTTATTGTATGTTTTGTTGTATTCTGTTCTGTTTTGTTATTTTGTTGAAGTTTATTTTTTCCATTTTGTTGTTGTATTCGGTTGTTTTGTTACTTCGTTATATATTGTTATTTTGTATTTTGTATTTTGTTTTTGTGTGTTGTATTTTGTAATTTTGTTGTGTTGTATTTTGTTGTCAACAACAAAATAAAATAACAAAACACAACACAACAAAACACAACAAAATACAACAAAACACAACAAAATACAACAAAATGTAAAATAACAAAACACAACAAAATACAACACACAACAAAATAAAATACAACACTACAAAATACAACAAAATACAGCAAAACACAACAACAAAACAACGAATTACAACAAAATAACAAAATACAACACAACAAAATAACAAAATACAACACTACAAAATCCAACAAAATACAGCAAAACACAACAACAAAACAACAAATTACAACAACAAAATAAGAAAATACAACAACAAAATACAACAAACACATAACAAATTACAACAAGAAAATAACAAAATAGAACACAACAAAATAAAAAATACAACACACAACAAAATAACAAAATACAACACAACAAAACACAACAAAATACATCAACAAAATAACTAAATACAACAAAACACAATAAAACATAAAAAAACAAAACAGAAAAAATACAAAACAACAACAATATACAACAAAACACAACAACAAAATAAAACAAAACACAACAAAATACAACAGAACACAACAAAATAACAAAATACAACACAACAACACCCAACAAAATAGCAAAATAACACAACTAAATAACAAAATAACAATATACAATAAAAAACACTACACAACACAACACAACAAAATACAACACAACAAAACACAACCCAACAAAATACAACAAAACACAAAAGAACAAAATACAACCCAACAAAATACAACAAAATAACAAAAATACAACAAAACAAGGAAATACAACAAAACAACAAAATACAACAAAAGAACAAAATAATAAAATACAACAAAACACAACAACATACAACAAAACACAACAGAATACAACACAACAAAACACAACAAAATAACAAAATAAGAAATACAACAATAAAATAACAAAACACAACAAAACAATACAAAATACAACAAAATAACAAAATAGCAAAAAACAACAACATACAGCAACAAAATACACCAAACCACAAAGAAATAACAAAATACAACAAAACAAAATAAATACAACACAACAAAATATAACACAAAATAACAAAATACAACACACAACAACAAACTACAAATAACAAAATACAACAAAACAAAACGACACAACACAACACAACAAAATACAACAACATACAACACAACAACAAACAGCAAAAAAAACCACAACAAAACACAATAAAACACAACAAAAAACAAAATTCTACAAAAGACAAGAAAATAACAAAACAAGAAAATACAACAAAATAATACAAATAAACAAAACACAACAAAATAAAACAAAACAACAAAATACAAAACGACAAAATAAGAAAATACAACAAAATAAAATATCAAAACATCAAAATACACCAAAACACAAAGAAATAACGAAATGCAACAAAATACAACACAACAAAATACAACACAACACAAAAAAATACAAAATACAGCACAACACAACACAACAAAATATAAAATAACAAAATACAACACACAACAAACAACAAAATAACAAAATACAACACAAAAAACCAAAACACAACACATAACAACAAAATAACAAAACACAACAAAATACAACAAAACACAAAAAAATTACAAAATACAACAAAACACAAAAAAATAACAAAATATTGTCGTATTTTGTTGTGTTTTGTTGTTTTATTTTGTTCTTGTATTTTATTTTGTTGTGTTTTATTGTTTTGTTATTATGTTGTTGTGTTTTGTTGTTGTATTTTGTCATTTTGTTGTTGTATTTTGTTGTTGTATTGTTATTTTTTTGTGTTTTGTTGTATTTTGTTAGTTTGTTGTGGTTTGTTGTATGTTGTTGTGTTTTGTTGTATTTTGTTGTATTATGTTGTGTTGTATTTTGTTGTGTTTTATTGTATTTTGGTGTTGTATTTTGTTGTGTTTTGTTGTATTTTGTTATATTGTTGATGTATTTTATTATTTTGTTGTTGAATTTGATTATTTTGTTGTATTGCATTATTTGTTGTATTTTGTTATTTTGTTGTATTTAGTTGTGTTGTATTTAGATGTGATGTATTGTATTTTGTTGTGTTGTTTTGTATTTATTTGTTTTGTATTTTGTTGTGTTGTATTGTGTTTTGTTCTGATGTGTTTTGTTCTAGTTTTTATTGTATGTTTTGTTGTATTCTGTTTTGTTTTGTTATTTTGTTGAAGTTTGTTATTTTTTCCATTTTGTTGTTGTATTCGGTTGTTTTGTTACTTTGTTATATATTGTTATTTTGTATTTTGTATTTTGTTTTTGTGTGTTGTATTTTGTAATTTTGTGTTGTATTTTGTTGTCAACAACAAAATAACAAAATAACAAAACACAACAAAACACAACAAAATACAACAAAACACAACAAAATACAACAAAATGTAAAATAACAAAATACAACAAAACACAACAAAATACAACACACAACAAAATAAAATACAACACTACAAAATACAACAAAATACAGCAAAACACAACAACAAAACAACGAATTACAACAACAAAATAACAAAATACAACACAACAAAATAACAAAATACAACACTACAAAATCCAACAAAATACAGCAAAACACAACAACAAAACAACAAATTACAACACCAAAATAAGAAAATACAACACAACAAAATACAACAACAAAATAACAAATTACAACAAGAAAATAACAAAATAGAACACAACAAAATAAAAAATACAACACACAACAAAATAACAAAATACAACACAACAAAACACAACAAAATACATCAACAAAATAACTAAATACAACAAAACACAATAAAACATAAAAAAAAAACAAAACAGAAAAAATACAAAACAACAACAATATACAACAAAACACAACAACAAAATACAACAAAACACAACAAAATACAACAGAACACAACAAAATAACAAAATACAATACAACAACAAAGTAATAAAATAACAAAATAGAACTGAATACAACAAAACACAAAAAACACAACAAAATACAACAAAATGACAGAATACAACAAAAAAATAACAAAATACAACACACAACAAAATAACAAAATACAACACTACAAAATACAACAACACACAACAAATCAACAAAATACAACAACAAAATCACAAAATACAACAAAATGACAAAATAACAAAATACAACAAAACACAACAAAAAACACAAAACACAACAAAATACAATAAAAAAAACAACACACAACAAAATACAACAGAATACAACCCAACAAAACACAACAAAATAACAAAATAAGAAATACAACAACAAAATAACAAAACACAACAAAACAAGAAAAAATACAGCAAAATACAACAAAATAACAAAATAACAATAGCAAAAAACAACAAAATACAGCAACAAAATACACCAAACCACAAAGAAATAACAAAATACAACAAAATACAACATAACAAAATAAATACAACACAAAAAAATAAAACACAAAATAACAAAATACAACACACAACAACAAACAAAAAAATAACAAAATACAACAAAACAACAAAATACAAAATACTACAAAACACAAAACATGAAAATACAACAAAATAATACACAAAAACAAAACACAACAAAAGAAAACAAACAACAAAATACAACACGACAAAATAAGAAAATACAACAAAATAACAAAATACAACAACAAAGTATCAAAACAAGAAAATACACCAAAACACAAAGAAATGACGAAATGCAACAAAATAAAAAAATACAAGAAAAAAAGAACACAACAAAATACAACACAACACAACAAAATACAAACTACAGCACAACACAACACAACAAAATATAAAATAACAAAATACAACACAACAAAATAATGAAATACAAGACACAACAACAAAATAAAAATATACAACAAAAATAACAAAATACAACCCAACAAAATAGCAAAATAACACAACTAAATAACAAAATAACAATATACAACAAAATAACAAAATACAACAAAACACAACAAAAAAACAAAACACAACAAAATAGCAAAATAACACAACTAAATAAAACAACAATATACAATAAAAAACAACACAACACAACAAAATACAACAAAACACAACAAAACACAACACAACAAAACACAAAACAACAAAATACAACCCAACGCAATACAACAAAATAACAAGATACGACAAAACAAGGAAATACAACAAAACAACAAAATACAACAAAAGAACAAAATAATGAAATACAACAAAACACAACAAAACACAACAACATACAACAAAACACAACAAAATACAACAAAATAACAAAATACAACATAATAACAAAACAACAAAATACAACAAAAGAACAAAATAATAAAAACACAACCAAAAAAAAACCCAAATACAACACACAACAACAAAATAACAAAATACAACACAACAAAAAACCAAAACACAACACACAACAACAAAATAACAAAACACAATGAAACACAACAAAATACAACAAAACACAACAAAAACACAAAACACAACAAAACACAAAAACATAACAAAATACAACAAAACAGAACAAAATAACAACAACTTTTGCTGTATTAACCTAACATGCATGTATTTTGTTGTGTTTTGTTGTATTTTGTTATTTGTTATTTTGTCATGTTTTGTTATATTCTGTTGTGTTTTGTTGTATTTTGTTATTTTGTTGTGTTGTGTTTTTTTGTATTTTGTTATTTTATTTTGTTTTGTTTTGTTTTGTTATTTTGTTGTATTTTGTTGTGTTTTGTTATTTTGTTGTTGTATTTTGTTGCTTTGTTGTATTTGGTTGTGTTTTGTTTTATTTTGTTTTGTTGTTTTGTTGTGTTTTGTTATTTTGTTGTATTTTGTTATTCTGTTGTATTTTGAACAAAATACAACAAAATAGAACAAAACCCTACACAAAAAAAAAAAAAAACACAAAAAACACAACAACATAGAACAAACCACAACAAAATAACAAAATACAATAAAACACAACAAAATAACAAAACAAAACAACAAAATACAACAGAATAACAAAATACAACAACAAAACACAACAAAATAACTAAACACAACAACAAAATAAGAAAATATAACAAAATACAACAACAAAATAAAAAAATAACAAAATACAAAAAAATAACAAAATACAACAAAATAAAAAAATACAAAAAACAAAACAAAATAACAAAATACAAGAACAAATAACAAAACACAACAAGAAAACACAACAAATACAACAAAACACACCAAAATAACAAAATAACAAAATCATAAAACACAACAACAAAATAACAAAATACAACAAAGTAACAAAATACAATAAAACACAGCAAAATACAACAAAACACAACAAAATACAAACAAAATAGAACAAAAGAATAAAATAATAAAAGACAACAAAATACAACAAAAGAATAAAAGAATAAAACACAACAAAATACAACAAAACACAACAAAATAAGAAAATACAACAAAATAACAAAATCACAAAATAACAAAATACAATAAACACAACAAAATAAAATCACAAAAGACAACAACAAAATACAACAAAGTAACAGAATACAACAAAACACAACAAAATACAACAAAATAACAAAATACAAACAGGATAGAACAAAAGAATAAAACAATAAAATACAACAAAATACAACAAAACACAACAAAATACAACAAAATCACAAAATGACAAAATACAAAAAAAACAACAAAATAACAAAATACAACAAAATAACAAAATCACAAAATATAACAAAATACAATAAACACAACAAAATAAAATCACAAAAGACAACAACAAAATACAACAAAGTAACAGAATACAACAAAACACAACAAAATACAACAAAATAACAAAATACAAACAGGATAGAACAAAAGAATAAAACAATAAAATACAACAAAATACAACAAAACACAACAAAATAACAAAATACAACAAAATCACAAAATCACAAAATGACAAAATAAAAAAAAAACCCAACAAAATAACAAAATACAACAAAATAACAAAATCACAAAATATGACAAAATAACTAAATACAACAAAGGAACAAAATACAACAAAACACAACAAAATACAACAAAACACAACAAAATACAAACAAAATACAACAAGAGAACAAAACATAATACAACAAAACACAACAAAATAACAAAATTTAAAAAAAATCATATAATACAACAACAAAATAACAAAATACAACAAAATCACAAAATAACAAAACACAAAATAACAAAATACAACAAAATAACAAAATCACAAAATACGACAAAATAACAAAATACAACAAAGGAACAAAATAAAACAAAACACAACAAAATACAAACAAAATACAACAAGACAACAAAACACAACAAAATAACAAAAAAACCAAAATCACAAAAGAACACAATACAACAACAAAATGACAAAATAACAAAATACAACAAATAACAAAATGCAACAAAACCCAAAATAACAAAATATCAACAAAACACAACAAAATACAACAAAACACAAGAAAATACAAACAAAATACAACAAGAGAACAAAACAACAAAACACAACAAAATAACAAAATACAACAAAATAACAAAATACAACAAAATAACAAAATAAAACAAAATCACAAAACAACACAATACAACAACAAAATAACAAAATACAACAAATAACAAAATGCAACAAAACCCAAAATAACAAAATATCAACAAAACACAACAAAATACAACAAGAGAACAAAACAACAATACAACAACAAAATAACAAAATACAACAAATAACAAAATAACAAAATGCAACAAAACCCAAAATAACAAAATATCAACAAAACACAAAAAAATACAAACAAAATACAACAAGAGAACAAAACAAAACACAACAAAATAACAAAATACAACAAAATAACAAAATACAACAAAATAACAAAATAAAACAAAATAACAAAATACAAAAAAATAACAAAATAAAACAAAATCACAAAACAACGCAATACAACAACAAAATAACAAAAAACAACAGCATAAAATCAAAATAAAATAAATATTTCCTTATATTGTTGTATTTCATTATTTTGTTGTATTTTTGTTATTTTGTTGGGTTGTATTTTGTTGTTTGTGTTTTGTTGTATTTTGTTGTGTTGTGTTTTCTTGTATTTTGTTGTGTTGTGTTTTGTTGTGTTGTATTTTATTTTTGTTGTATTTTGTTATTTTGTTGTGTCTTGTATTTTGTAATTTTGTTGTATTGTGTTGTATTGTGTTTTGTTATTTTGTTGTTGTGTTTTGTTGTATTTTGTTGTTGTGTTTTGTTGTATTTTGTTGTATTTTGTTATTTTGTTGATGTATTTTGTTATTTTGTTGTGTTGTATTTTGTTACTTTGTTGTTGTAATTTTTGTTTTCTTGTTGTGTTTTGCTGTATTTTTTGTTGTATTTTGTTGTGCTTTGTCGTATTTTGTTATTTTGTTGTGTTTTGTTGTATTTTGTTATTTTGTTTTGTTGTGTTTTGTTATTTATTTTGTATTTTGTTCTTGTGTGTTGTATGTTGTTGCATTGCATTTTGTTATTTTGTTCTGTTTTGTTTTGTTGTATTTTGTTTTGTGTTTTTATATTGTTTTGTTGTTTTGTTGTGTTTTGTTATGTTGTTGGATTTTATTTTATGCCTTGTATTTTGTTACTTTGTTTTGTTGTATTTTGTTATTTTGTTTTGTTGTGCTCTGTTATTTTGTTGTATTTTTTTATTTTGTTATTTGTCGTATTTTGTCATTTTGTTGTGTTGTATTTTGTTATTTTGGGTTTTTTTTGTATTTGTTGTGTTTTGTTGTATTTTGTTATTTGTTATTTTGTTATGTTTTGTTGTATTTTGTTATTTTTTTCATTTGGTTTTGTTGTTTTGTTGTGTTTCGTTAATTTGTTGTATTTCGTTATTTTGTTATTATGTTGTATTTTGTTCTATTTTGACATTTTGTTATTTTGGGTTTTGTTGTATTTTGTTGTGCTTTGTCGTATTTTGTGATTTAGTTGTGTTTTGTTGTATTTTGTTATTTTGTTTAGTTGTTCCTTGTTATTTATTTATTTTGTATTTTGATGTGTGTTGTATTTTGTTGCGTTGTATTTTGTTATTTGGTCGTGTTTTCTTTTGTTGTATTTTTTGTTTTTTTTATTTTGTTTTGTTTCGTTGTGTTTTGTTATGTTGTTGGATTTTATTTCATGTCTTGTTGTATTTTGTTATGTCCTTTTTTATTTTGTTATGTTGTTTTGTGTTTTAATTTGTTGTAATATGTTGTATTTTGTCATTTTGATATTTTGTTGTATGTTGTCATTTTTTTTATTTTGGGCTTTGTTGTATTCCGTTGTGTTTTGTTGTTTTTTTTTTTTTTTGTTGTGTTTTGTTACTTTGTTGTTTTTTGTTATTTTGTTATTTGTTGTCGTATTATGTTATTTTGTTGTGTTGTATTTTGACATTTTGTTATTCTGTGTTTTGTGGTATTTTGTTGTCATTTGTTATTTTGTTGTATTTTGTTGTATTTTGTTTTGTTTTGTTGTGTTATTTGTTATTTTCTGATGTTTTGTTGTATTTTGTTATTTGTTATTTTATGTTTTGTTGTGTTTTGTTATTTTGTTGTATTTTGTTGTGTTTTGTTGTATTTAGTTGTGTTTTGTTATTTTCTTGTATTTTGTTGTTTATTGTTGTATTTTGCTGTATTTTGTTGTTTATTGTTGTATTTTGTTATTTTATGTTTTTTTGTATTTTGTTATTTTGTTCCATTTTGTTATTTTGTTATTTGTTGTATTTTGTTATTTTGTTGTATTGTATTTTGCTGTTTTGTTGTATTTTGTTGTGTTTTGTTGTATTTTGTTATTTTGTTTTATTTTCTTGTGTTTTGTTATGTTGTTGTATTTTGTTATTTTGTATTTTGTTGTATTTTGTCATTTGTTGTATTTTGTTTTATTTGTAGTATTTTGTTATTTTGTGTTTTGTTGTGTTTTGTTATTTGTTATTTTGTTATGTTTTGTTGTATTTTTCATTTTTTATTTTGTTTTGTTCTTTTGTTGTGTTTCGTTAATTTGTTGTATTTTGTTGTATTTTGACATTTTGTTATTTTGTGTTTTGTTTTATTTTGTTGTGCTTTGTTGTATTTTATCATTTTGTTGTTGTATTTTGTTGTTTTGTTGTATTTTGAATTTTTGTTGTGTTGTGTTTTGTTGCATTTTGTTATTTTGTTTTGTTGTGTTTTGTTATTTTGTTATTTTGTATTTTATTGTTGGGTGTTTTTTTTTCATGTTTTTTTATTTTGTTTTGTTGTTTTGTTGTGTTATGTTTTGTTGTCGGATGTTGTTATTTTGTTATACTTTTTTTTATTTTGTTTTGTTGTTTAGTTATTTTGTTGTATTATGTTGTATTTTGTCATTTTGTTATTTTGTTGTATTTTGTTGTATTTTGTCATTTGTATTTGTCATGTCAGGGAAACATATATTGTGGTTGTTAATTGTCGCATTTTTATGTTGTTTGTGTACAGTTTTCCAACAATGGATCCTGACCTCCATACCCATGTTCAGACCTTCAAGCCTGTGTCAAGACCTCCATGTCAAGGTCCAGACCTCTTGGCCTGGTTCAAGACTTCCATGCCGAGATACAGACATTCAGGCCTAAAGTAGGGCTGGGCGATATATCAAATATACTCGAAATATCGTGGTTAGTCATATAGAAAATGTCTATGTTTGTCATATTCGAGTTGCCCTGTTGTCACGTAGTTGATTTTTGCTGTGGGTGGGGTTTTTCCCACTCCTCCTTCACTGTCAGAACCCCTTTCACAGAGAGTTAAAGCAAGCGCACCGAGTTATGTACATAACGTGAGCTATGTGCTACATCATGACAGGCAGCGTGGTGTAGCAGCTTTTCTAGCAGAGAACTCCAGTAGCAGTAGCAGCGCGAGTTACAGAAAATGGAGGGAGAATTTGTTCCAAAGAAAAATAGTACAGGATCCATCATTTGGCAATGGTTTGGATACCGGAGAGAGGATGTTGGCCAAACAACTGTTGTATGCAAAGTATGTCGCAAAAATGTCACCACAAAAGTTAGTTGTACCACAAATTTAAAATTACATGTTTGTGCCACTGCTTTAACTGTTAAATAAATACAGTTTTGATAAATTTGCTTCGTTACAATTTCATCCTTTTTGGCATGAATGTTTCAAATCAGCATACCTTCATGCAGTATGAACAATTATGTTTTAATGTAGACACAAAATCTTCTCACTGATGTGATTGTATGCACCAAAGCATGGCCGTAAGAAACAGATATGGATGAAAAATGCCGTTTTGAGGTTGCTCCAAATGCATAAAGCTGGTGCCAACATGACAGATCAAGCAGTGACATCACACATGTTTATGACATTTGAAATGTGTTCCAAATATTACACTGAAAGATCAAAGAGTGACATCATAAATGAAATGTTCTCCAAATGTCCTACATTCACATATAAGTGGAAAAGCTTAGAGCACATGGTATTCCCAGGTGGTTACTCCAGATTTTGTGCATGCGCCAGAGTTGTTGTGGAGGTAGGAACTTTTTACCGTCAAGTTGTGTTTTTATCAATCCAAAAAGTTGACTATAATTGGTATAGGGCAGTTTTATGTATGCGACTGTTTGGAAATGAGACCCAAGGTCCGACCCTTCTTAGTTTGCAAGATCAGAAAAGATCAGGCGTGTTAATGTTGGTATGGCCGTTATTAGCATATATAACCGGAAATTGCTTCTTTTGTTGTTGCTCCAAATGCAAGAAGTTGGCACCAACATGACACAGATCAAGTAGTGACATCCCACACATGTTTATGACATTGGAAATGGGCTCCAGATGTTACACAGAAAGATGAAAGAGTGATATGTCAATGATCAAAGAGTGACATCTTAAAGGAAATATCCAAATATCCCACACACATATGGAAGTGGAAAAGATTACAGAACCTAGTATTACCAGGCGGTTTTTCCAGATTTTGTGTGTACATCAGGGTCAGGGTTGGCGTGGAGGCAGGAACTTTTTACCGTCAGGTTGTGTTTTTATCAATCCAAAAAGCTGACTATAATTGGTGTAGGCCATTTTTTTTTGCATTGGACTGTTGATCTCTGATGTCAGAAGATAAGCAGAGTTGGGTCTCGTCATGTAGGATGCAGACAGTGTGGCCAAAGTTACAAAGAAATCAGACAAACTTGAAAATTTGGCCAAAAGTTGACTAAGTGGTCCTCAGAAGGGTCAAATTTTCAAAGTTCTCCAAAATGGACCAAACTCATAGAGGAAGACAGAGACCCATAGCAGAGTACCAGTGCCAAGTTTAGGGTCTTTAGCACAAACAGGAACCAGATGGGAGTGAGGTAAGAGAAAGGGTTGATTTCTGTCCACTTCTACTCCCTATACATGGGGGGTTAGGATTAGGGTTAGGGAGAAAGGGTTAGGGTTTAAAATGTTGATTGCTGCCAGAGCCTTTGGGATGCTACTCCCTGATGGTCTAGTGGCCAGGATTTGGCACTTTCACCGCCAAATTAGCAAGGGCAGACTTGGATGTCAAATGGGCGTGGTTGGATGTCAAATGGGCACAGTTAAATGGGTGATGGGTGTGCTTTTAGCGTTACGGTTTGGGAGAAAGGGTTAGGGTTTAAAATGTTGATTGCTGCAAGAGCCTTTGGGATGCTACTCCCTGATGGTCTAGTGGCTAAGATTTGGCACTTTCACCACCAAATTAGCAAGGGCAGACTTGGATGTCACATTGGTGTGGTTGGATGTCAAATGGGCACAGTTTAATGGGTGATGGTTGTGCTTTTAGGGTTAGGGAGAATCCGGTTTGATATTTTTGTGTTTCAAACGACACAGTTCCATTCTGTTTAATGTTGCCATGGTTCAATCGACACAGTTTCAATCTGTTTGATGTTTTTATGCTTCAAACGACAGAGTTCCATTCCATTAGATGTTGCCATGGTTCAAATGACACAGTTCCATTCATTTTTTAAGTTTTCATGCTTCAAACCACACAGTTCCATTTCTTTTTGATATTTTCATGCTTCAAACAACATAGTTCCATTCGGTTTGATATTTTTGTGTTTCAAACGACACAGTTCCATTCTGTTTAATGTTGCCATGGTTCAATCGACACAGTTGCAATCTGTTTGAAGTTTTTATGCTTCAAACGACATAGTTCCATTCTGTTTAATGTTGTCATGGTTCAAATGACACAGTTCCATTCTCTTTAATGTTCTTATGCTTCAAACGACACAGTTCCATTCTGTTTGATATTTTTATGCGTCAAATGACTTAATTCCATTCCGTTTAATGTTGCCGTGGGTCAAACAACACAGTTCAATCGACACAGTTCCATTCTGTTTGATATTTTTGTGACCCAGAAATAGCCACTGTCCACAAGGCATCCCCAGGGCCCCATTCATAGGGATTGGAACTGGACACCAATGGACAATTACCCATACCATTGTCCCATTTTGTTTCCCTTGGTCCAGGAAGGCTGAAATTCACACAGGACACTCCATGTAGGATGCAGACAGCGTGGCCAAAGTTACAAGGAAATCAGAAAAACTTGAAAATTTGGCCAAAAGTTGACTACGTGGTCCTCAGAAGGGTCAAATTTTCAAAGTTCTCCAATATGAACCAAACTCATACAGGAAGACAGAGACCCATAGCAGAGTCCAAGTGCCAAGTTTAGGACCTGTAGAACAAACAGGAACCAGATTGAAGTGAGGCAAGAGAAAGGGTTGATTTCTGTCCACTTCTAATCCCTATACACTGGGGGCCAGGGAAGCCTTGTGGACAGTGGTTATTTCTCAGTCATGGATTGTCATAGGATGCTGAAACTCACAAGGCAGACTCAGTGGAGTTTTGTGGGGTTGCCCTGTGAATCTTAGCAACGTAGGACCTACCCTGACTGAGAAAAAGTCTCTGTCCATTTCCATCCCCAGATTCCAGTGCTCAGGGATTGGAAGTGGATGGAAATGGACTATTACCCTTCCCCTTCTCCCACCGTGTCCCTCTTTGTTCTAGAAGGCTTAAACTTTAAATTTAAAACTATTTTAGGACCCATGACACATTGGTAAAGTGTGGCAAAGTTTGGAGAAAATTTCATTTTAGGGGACATCCTCCAAGTCCTATGCCCAGGAACAGTGCACCTTTCTGGGAAAAGTGTTAGGGGTTGGTCCTGGAGCCTTCCAGGGGGTTCTGACAACATTTTTACCCGAAAATGAGGCCTCCAATGGGGGGTTATGCATAGCTCCAGGGGGGTCTCAGACCTGTAGCTAGCCCATCTGAGAGCACTTTTCTTGGGGCATCTGACTTCCACAGATGGCCCTGGAGGTCCTTTTTTTTTTTTTTTTTTTTTTTCTCAACTTTTTCTGATTTTGACCAAACTTTAGCCATGTCATACCTGTCCCAAATGAAGCACTCTGTCCAATTTTAGGGCCTGTGGGACAAACAGGGACAAAAGTAAGGGTATGTGTCTGAAAGCGTCCACTAGGAATCCACTTTGTGGACAGTGGCCATTTCTCAGTCATACGTTGTCCAAGCAGGCTGGAACTCACAGGGCAGACTCAGTGGAGCTCTAGAAACTGGCCCTGTGAATCCCAGCAACATATGACTGTGAACCAGAAATAGCCACTGTCCACAAGGCATCCCTGGGTCCCCATTAATAGGGATTGGAACTGGACACCAATGGACAATTACCCATACCATTGTCCCATTTTGTCTCCCTTGGTCCAGGAAGGCTGAAATTCACACAGGACACTCCATGTAGGATGCAGCTTAAAAGAGCTTGTCCTGTGAGTTTCAGCATCCTAGCACCATGTATGACTGAGAAACAGCCACTGTCCACAAGGCCACCCTAGCCCCCAATACTAAGGGATTGGAAGTGGACGGAAACTGACCTCTTCTCTTACCTTGCTCCCATTTGGTCCCCGGTGGTTCTACTGACCCCAAACTTGGCACTTGCACTCTGCTATGTGACCCTGTTGTCCTGTATGAGTTTCAGTGAGTTTGGACAACTTTAAAAATTTGACCCTTGTGAGGACCACTTGGTGAATATTGGGTCAATTTTTCAAAGTTTTCCGATTTCAATGTAACTTTAACAACACTATCTGCACCCTAAATGGAGTGAATTGTCCATATTTCAGCAGTCCACAACCAAATGAGACACAGTGGGAGAAGGGTAAGGGTAATGGTCCAAATCTGTCCATTTCCAATCCCTTAATATTTGGGCCCAGGGAAGCTTTATGGACAGAGGCCTTTTCTCAGCCACACTGTGTCCTAGGAAGCTGTGATTCACAGGGCCACCTGCGGGCGCTCTACTGAGCCTACCCCGTGAGTTCCAGCCTCCTAGGACAATGTATGGCTGAGAAATGGCCACTGTCCACATGGCCACCCTGGCCACCAATGATAAGGGATTGGAAGTGGACGTTTTCCCTTACCACGCTCCCATCTGGTCCCTGATTGTTCAACCTGCCTCAAAACTGGCATACATGCCTTCCAACAGGTCCCCTTCCTCCTACCCAAATTTGGTCGAGTTTGGACAGCGTTGAAAATTTGGTCCCTTTCACCATGGTCCGAAATCGTCAACTTTTTCAATTTGGACGAGACTTGGCACGCCAAGAGGGCATGCTACCAGGACCCCCGTGTCCAAATTTCAGCATCCTAGGCCCAAAGGTGAGCCCCTGGAGGCCGGGGGCCCGTGCCCAGCTCAAAGGATTCAAAGTGGACACTTTGGACATTTCCAATCCCTTTGACGGGACAGGGGGTGAAAATGTTACAAGTGTCGACTGAGAGTGTCCATTGGCAATCCCTTTGCACTGGTCGAGTGTGTTTTTCCCTCTCATTTCCCCCAGGAACGCGTCACGGTCACCGCTCTACCTCAGTCATGATAAGCATCCTTTCAGCATTACGCGGAAGCATTTTGGGCCCTCTGGGGGCTTCCTCTGTCCCCCCCGTGTCCAAAAAGACATAGCAAAAACGGGACTGTCCACTGGCAATCCCCTTTGCATTGGTGGAGTGTCTTTTTGGCCGGCATTTTGCCCAAAAAAGCCCCCAGAAATGCCGCTTAGCCTCGGCCTCGTAGGGCGTCTTCTCGGCACCAACTGGAAGCGTTTTGGGCCCTCTGGGACCTTGCTCTGCTCTGCCATGTCCAAAAAGACAGAGACAAAACGGGACAGTGTCCACTGGCAATCCCTTTGCATGGGGGGAGTGTCTTTTTGGCTGTGGATTTGCCTAAAAACAGTCTAAACGCGCGGCGGAAAGACCGGCCCGTAGGGCCCCGCCGGCACGTCTATGAGGCCGATCCTGGCCCTTCTGCCGCGTTTCGGGACCCCGCGGGAGGACAAAGACCGGATGAATGGAAGTGAATGGGAAGTGGGACAATCGTCCGCTTCCAATGCTTTTCCATTAAAGGGGTGAAAACCCTTACCGGGCTCCCACACGCCCCAGAAGCGTCGCTGTCCCGCCTTTTGGACAAAATAACCCTTCCGTGCGCGCCCTGGAGCCCAGAGAGCCCTGGAAAATTTTTGTCCCTAAACCCTAATCTAATGATCGGGAGGGGGTTCGGACGTACTCGCGAAAAAGCCTCGTTTGAAAGTTGGACATTTTGGGGAGAATTTTTTTCTGAGCGGCGCTGTGCGCTGCGGGGGCGATATGTCGTTCTGGGGACCGCGTGGCGATGGCTGCTGGAAGTGGGGACCCCCAGCTCCGACGGGGGCCCCGCGGGAGACCGTCCATTTGCCATGCCAAAAACATGGGGCGTTTTGGTCAGGCAAAATCCCATGTTCAGGGATTGGAAGTGGACACGCCCGCAGTTTCCCCAAAACTGCCCGAAACAGGGCCAAAACCCAGTTCTCGAGGTTACTGCACCCCAGCGCCCACATATCAAAAGCTCGGAGCGCGGGAGCCTTAGGGGAGCTACTTCCGTTCAGAAGCCTCGCGGCTGAAATCGGGCAATGGGAGGTCACTCCTGGGGTGCCCCCGGGTCAAAAGGTTAACCCTAGTTAAAAGGGATTGGAAGTGGGAGGAAGCGTCCGTTGGCAATCCCTTTACATGGGACCGGGGTCCCGATTTGGACGGGCTGTGGCTCGGCTCCTGGTGCCAGCAGAGGGCCCAGAATCGAACCCCCGCCTCGCCTGGGCGCGCCCCGCAGCCGTGGTGAGTTTGGGGGGGATCAGACGACATAAAATTTTTGGCACCCTCCCAACCCTAAGGCCTGAAACGGCTTTTCCACCCACGGGGCTGAAAATCAGTTTGTCAAAATGGCTCGGTGTCGGAGAGGATTGTTACCTGGGCCCTTCGGGTACCCTCCTCCCTCCGGGAGGGAGGTAAGGGTTCCCATGCAAAGGGATTGCAAACGGACACTTGTCTGTTTTGGCTCACAATGGGGAGGGTCTGACGGTGGACGATAGTCCACTTTCAATGCCTCCAAATGGTATTTCCCTTACCAATCTCCCGCGGGGGCTCCACCGGGGCCAGAGGGTCGGCGAGCGAACAGGCGCGCCTCCGCAGGCAGGACGGGGGGGGACCTGCCCATTCAAAAAACGTCCAAAAGTAGGAACATTCCCTATCCCTAAAAGCACACCCATCACCCATTTAACTGTGCCCATTTGACATCCAAACATGCCAAGTTGACATCCAAGTCTGCCCGTGCTACTTTGGCAGTGAAAGTGCCAATCCTAGCAACTAAACCATCAGGAGTAGCTTCCCAAAGGCTCTTGCAGCAATCACCATTTTAAACCCTAACCCTTTTCCCTAACCCTAACCCTAAAAGCACACCCATCACCCATTTAACTGTGCCCATTTGACATCCAAACATGCCAAGTTCACATCCAAGTCTGTCCTTGCTAATTTGGTGGTGAAAGTGCCAAATCCTAGCAACTAGACCATCAGGGAGTAGCATCCCAAAGGCTATTGCAGCAATCACCATTTTAAACCCTAACCCTTTCTCCCTAACCCTAAAAGCACAACCATCACCCATTTAACTGTGCCCATTTGACATCCAAGTCTGCCCTTGCTACTTTGGCGGTGAAAGTGCCAAATCAGACGCTCTGTGATGGACTGGCAGCCATCAACATTTTAAACCCCTAACCCTTTCTCCCTAACCCTAACCCTATAACCACACCCATCAGCCATCTAAACATGCCCATTTGACAGCCAACCACGCCCATTTGACATCCAGCCCCGCCCCATTTTCCAGCCTGCAGCTGGGGGTTATTGGTCTTTCCAGGGTGTTCCCTGCATCTCGCTTGATGATTGCTGGGTCTGCTGTCACTGTTTGCTCTGGGCTTGGTCCTTAAGGGCTGGGTTGTGCAATTTCCATGTGAGTACACACATTGCTGCACATAATAAAAAAGCACCGTTGCAGCAATGTGGTTTTGGATTTTCACGACTCAAAGCTTCACTTGAAAGATGTTCCATGTTGGTGCCCCAACCCTAAGTGATGTGTTTAGTAATGACAACAAGGTTTAACATATTGGCTCCATTGTGCATTTGCAATTAGCCTTTGTCAAAGCAAACTTGAAGTGTTACACGTGATTCCCTGGAAGATCTTACGAATTCCACATTTGTCATGGTGCTGGAAAGCAGCAAAAGGATACTTGGGCATGTATGCTAGGCAGTTGCTGCAGTCATCAGATTCCTTGACCAGGAATGGAACCTGGGCCACAGCAGTGAGTACACCAAATCCTAACCACTAGACCACCAGGGAGCCGTTTCCACCTCTTAGCAAGGGGGATTTAGTCATGGGGTTAAAGCTCCAATTGGCGGGATGTTAATATACACAGTGCTTTGGACTGGCTATATGCCACAGATGCTAGCATGTGAATGATGTCAGGTTAATTCTCTCTGGAAGAAGAAAGACCAAGCCAAACAAAGATGGCCTGAACATGGAGGATAAATGTGTTCTTTTCAGGGAATGCAGGAATAAAATGCCCAAGTGGAAAAGGAAGACAAGAAAAACTTCCCTGACCGGGAATTGAACCCGGGCCAAGGCAGTGAGAACGCCAAATCCTAGCCACTAGACCATCAGGGAGTAGCATCCCACAGGCTCTTGCAGCAATCAACATTTTAAACCCTAACCCTTTCTCCCTAACCCTAAAACCAAACCATCACCCATTCAACGGTGCCCCTTTAACATCCAACCCCGCCCATTTGACATCCAAGTCTGCCCTTACTAATTTGGCGGTGAAAACACCAAATCCTAGCCACTAGACCATCAGGGAGTAGCATGACACAGGCTCTTGCAGCAATCAACATTTTAAACCCTAACTCTTTCTCCCCAACCCTAAAAGCACACCCATTAGGCATTTAACTGTGCCCATTTGAAAATTGGACCCTTCTGAGGACCACTTAGTCAACTTTTGGCCAAATTTTCAAGTTTGTCTGATTTCCTTGTAACTTTGGCCACGCTGTCTGCATCCTACAGGCTGTGTGAATTTCAGCCTTCCTGGACCAAGGGAAACAAAATGGGACAATGGTATGGGTAATTGTCCATTGGTGTCCAGTTCCAATCCCTATGAATGGGGCCCTGGGGATGCCTTGTGGACAGTGGCTATTTCTGGGTCACAAAAATATCAAACAGAATGGAACTGTGTCGATTGAACTGTGTTGTTTGACCCACGGCAACATTAAACGGAATGGAATTAAGTCATTTGACGCATAAAAATATCAAACAGAATGGAACTGTGTCGTTTGAAGCATAAGAACATTAAACAGAATGGAACTATGTCGTTTGAAGCATAAAAACTTCAAACAGATTGCAACTGTGTCGATTGATCCATGGCAACATTAAACAGAATGGAACTGTGTCGTTTGAAACACAAAAATATCAAACCAAATGGAACTATGTTGTTTGAAGCATGAAAATATCAAAAAGAAATGGAACTGTGTGGTTTGACGCATGAAAACTTAAAAAATGAATGGAACTGTGTCATTTGAACCATGGCAACATCTAATGGAATGGAACTCTGTCGTTTGAAGCATAAAAACATCAAACAGATTGGAACTGTGTCGATTGAACCATGGCAACATTAAACAGAATGGAACTGTATCGTTTGAAACACAAAAATATCAAACCGGATTCTCCCTAACCCTAAAAGCACAACCATCACCCATTTAACTGTGCCCATTTGACATCCAAGTCTGCCCTTGCTAATTTGGCAGTGAAAGTGCCAAATCCTAGCAACTAGACCATCAGGGAGTAGCTTCCCAAAGGCTCTGGCAGCAATCAGCATTTTAAACCCTAACCCTTTCTCCCTAACCCTAACCCTAAAAGCACACCCATCACCCATTTAACTGTGCCCATTTGACATCCAACCACACCAATGTGACATCCAAGTCTGCCCTTGCTAATTTGGTGGTGAAAGTGCCAAATCCTAGCCACTAGAGCATCAGGGAGTAGCATCCCAAAGGCTCTTGCAGCAATCAACATTTTAAACCCTAACCCTTTCTCCCAAACCATAACGCTAAAAGCACACCCATGACCCATTTAACTGTGCCCATTTGACATCCAACCACGCCCATTTGACATCCAAGTCTGCGCTTGCTAATTTGGCGGTGAAAGTGCCAAATCCTTGCAACCAGACCATCAGCGAGTAGCATCCCAAAGGCTCTGGCAGCAATCAACATTTTAAGCCCTAACCCTTTCTCCCCAACCCTAAAAGCACACCCATGAAGCATTTAACTGTGCCCATTTGACATCCAACCACGCCCATTTGACATCCAAGTCTGCCCTTGCTAATTTGGCAGTGAAAGTGCCAAATCCTGGCCACTAGACCATCAGGGAGTAGCATCCCAAAGTCTCTTGCAGCAATCAACATTTTAAACCCTAACCCTTTCTCCCTAACCCTAATCCTAACCCCCCGTGTATAGGGAGTAGAAGTGGACAGAAATCAACCCTTTCTTTTACCTCGCTCCCATCTGGTTCCTGTTTGTTCTACAGACCCTAAGCTTGGCACTTGGACTCTGCTATGGGTCTCTGTCTTCCTGTATGAGTTTGGTCTATTTTGGAGAACTTTGAAAATTGGACCCTTCTGAGGACCACTTATTTAACTTTTGGCCAAATTTTCAAGTTTGTCTGATTTCCTTGTAACTTTGGTCCACACTGTCTGCATCCTACGTGGAGTGTCCTGTGTGAATTTCAGCCTTCCTGGACCAAGGGAGACAAAATGGTACAATGGTATGGGTAATTGTCCATTAGTGTCCAGTTCCAATCCCTATGAATGGGGCCCTGAGTATGCCTTGTGGACAGTGGCTATTTCTGGGTCACAGTTAGTCATATGTTGCTGGGATTCACAGGGCCAGCTCCTAGGGCTCCACTGAGTCTGCCCTGTGAGTTTCAGCGTGCTTGGACAACGTATGACTGAGAAATGGCCACTGTCCACAAAGTGTCCCCGGACCATAATGGTAAGGGATTGCTAGTGGACGCTTTCAGACACATACCCTTACTTTTGTCCCTTTTTTCCCACAGGCCCTAAAATGGGACAGGGTGCTTCATTTGGGACAGGTATGACATGGCTAAAGTTTGGGTAAAATCAGACAAAGTAAAAAAAATATATATATATGGACCTCCAATGAATGCCCCAAGAAAAGTGCTCTCAGATGGGCTAGCTACAGGTCCGAGACCTGTCCACAAGGCTTCCCTGGCCCCCAGTGTATAGGGATTAGAAGTGGACAGAAATCAACCCTTTCTCTTACCTCACTCCCATCTGGTTCCTGTTTGTGCTACAGACCCTAAACTTGGCACTGGTACTCTGCTATGGGTCTCTGTCTTCCTCTATGAGTTTGGTCCATTTTGGAGAACTTTGAAAATTTGACCCTTCTGAGGACCACTTAGTCAACTTTTGGCCAATTTTTCAAGTTTGTCTGATTTCCTTGTAACTTTGGCCACACTGTCTGCATCCTACATGACGAGACCCAACTCTGCTTATCTTCTGACATCAGAGATCATTGACATATCACTCTTTGATTTTTCTGTATAACAGTCCAATGCAAAAAAAAACCAAAAAACTGCCTACACCAATTATAGTCAGCTTTTTGGATTGATAAAAACACAACCTGACGGTAAAAAGTTCCTGTCTCCACGCCAACGTCTGACTCTGATCTGGAAAAACCGCCTGGTAATACTAGGTTCTGTAATCTTTTCCACTTCCATATGTGTGTAGAATATTTGGACATATCCTTTAAGATGTCACTCTTTGATCATTGACATGTCACTCTTTCATCTTTCTGTGTAATATCTAGCCCATTTCCAATGTCATAAACATGTGTGGGATGTCACTGCTTGATCTGTGTCATGTTGGCACCAGCTTCTTGCATTTGGAGCAACAACAAAGAGGCAATTTGCGTTCATGTATGCTGCTTACGGCCATACCAACCTTAACACGCCCGATCTCTTCTGATCTCACAAGCTAAGAAGGGTCGGACCTTGGGTCTCATTTTCAAACAGTCGTATACATAAAACTGCCCTATACCAATTATAGTCAACTTTTTGGATTGATAAAAACACAACTTGACGGTAAAAAGTTCCTACCTCCTCAACAACTCTGGCGCATGCACAAAATCTGGAGTAACCACCTGGGAATACCATGTGCTCATTTGGAGAACATTTCATTTATGATGTCACTCTTTGATCTTTCAAACAACAAAACAAAATGAAAAAACATAACAAAATACAACAAAACACAACAAAATACAACAACAAAATAATAAAAACAAAACAAAACACAACAAAATAACAAAATACAACAAAACACAACAAAATACAACAAAACATGACAAAATAAATAACAAAATACAATGAAACACAACAAAATAAATCAAAACAAAACAAAATACAACAAAATAAGATACAACAACAAAAGAAATGCATGTTAGGTTAATACAACAACAAAATAACAAAATACAACACAACAAAAAAATACAATAACAAATAAGATACAAGATACAACAAAACACAACAAAATAAGAAAATACAACAAAACACAACAAAATAAGAAAATACAACACACAACAAAATACAAAATAACAAAATACCAAAACAACAAAATAACAAAATAAAACAAAACACAACAAAATACAACAAAACATGACAAAATAAAAAATTACAAAATACAACAAAATAACAAAACACAACGAATAGTAAACTACAACAAAATAACAAAACAACAAACACAACAAAATAAAACAAAATAACAAAACACAACAAAACAAAATAAAATAACAAAATACAACAAAACACAACACAACAAAATAACAAAATATAACAATAAATAAGTTACACGAGACAATAAACTAACAAAATACATCAACACAAAATACAACAACAAAATAACAAAATACAACACAATAAAACAAAATAACAAAATACAACAAAACACAACACAACAAAATAACAAAATATAACAAAACACAACAAAATACAACAAAATAACAAAAAACAACACAACAAAATAACAAAATACAACACACAACAACAAAATAAAAAATAACAAAACACAATGGTTTCAATGGTTTTATTGGTTTTTAGTGGTTTCCAGTCGTTTTTAGTGGTTTTAGTGGTTTTTAGTGTTTTAGTGATATTAGTGGTTTCTAGTGGTTCTTAGTGGTTTTAGTGGATTAGTGGCTTTCAGTGGTTTTCAGTGGTTTTTAGTGGTTTTCAATAGTTTTTAGCATTGGTTTTTAGTGATTTTAGTGGTCTTACTGGATTTTAATGGTTTTTAGTGGTTTAATGCCGGGCGGACACTGTGCGATTTCAATACAAAATAACAAAATAACAAAACACAACAAAAATACAAAACAACATAACAAATTAACAAAAAAACAACAAAACACAAAATACAACAAAACAAAATACAACAAATAACAAAATACAACAAAATAAAATACAACACAGCAAAATAACAAAATACAAAAACAAATAAGTTACACGAGACATCAAACTAACAAAATACATCAACACAAAATACAACAACAAAATAACAAAATACAACACAATAAAACAAAATAACAAAACACAACACAATAAAACAAAATAACAAAACACAACAAAACAACACAACAAAATAACAAAATATAACAAAACACAACAAATTACAACAAAACACAACAAAATACAACAAAATAACAAAACACAACACAACAAAATATAACAAAACACAACAAATTACAACAAAACACAACAAAATACAACAAAATAACAAAATACAACACACAACAACAAAATAAAAAATAACAAAACACAATGGGTTCAATGGTTTTATTGGTTTTTAGTGGTTTCTAGTCGTTTTTAGTGGTTTTTAGTGTTTTAGTGATATTAGTGGTTTCTAGTGGTTTTTAGTGGTTTTAGTGGATTAGTGGCTTTCAGTGGTTTTCAGTGGTTTTTAGTGGTTTTCAATAGTTTTTAGCATTGGTTTTTAGTGTTTTTAGTGGTTTTACTGGATTTTAATGGTTTTTGCCGAGTGGTTTAATGCCGAGTGGACACTGTGCGATACAAAACAAAATACAACAAAATAACAAAATACAACAAAATAACAAAATACAACACAGCAAAATAACAAAGTACAACAACAAATAAGTTACACGAGACAACAAACTAACAAAATACATCAACACAAAACACAACAACAAAATAACGAAATACAACACAACAAAATACAACAAATAACAAAACACAACAAATAAAAAACTACAACAAAACACAACAAAACACAACAAAATACAACAAAACAACAAAATACAACAAAACACAACAAAACACAACAAAATACAACAAAACACAACAAAATGACCAAATACAACAACAAATAAAATAACAAAATACAACAAAATAACAAAGTACAACAAAGTAAAACAAAAAACAAAATACAACAAAATACAACAAAGCACAACAAAACACAACAAAATAACAAAATACAACAAACAACATAACAAAACACAACAAAACAACAAAACAAAATAGAAAACATAGCAAAATACAACAAAGTAAAACACAACAAATACAACAAAATAACAAAATACAACAAAACATAACAAAATAACAAATGACAAATACAACAAAACATAACAAAATAACAGATAACAAAACACAACACAATATACAACAAAACACAAGAAACAACAAAATCCAAACTAACAAAATAAAAAATATAAATAAATAACAAAATACAACAAAACACAACAAAATAACAGAACACAACAAAACAAAACATAACAAAATACAAGAAAACATTTTATTTTGTTTTATTTTGTTTTGTTATTTTGTTGTGTTGTATGTTGTTATTGTGTGTTGTATTTTGTTATTTTGTTGCGGTTTTTTTTAAAAAATTTTGTTATGTTTTGTTGTACCTTGATATGTTTTGTTGTATTTTGTTATTTTGTATTTGTTGTATTTTGTTATTTTGTTTTTTTGTTGTTTTGTTGTGTTTTGTTGTATTTTGTTGTAGTTCGTTGTGTATTGTTGTATTTTGTTATGTTGTTATTCTTTTTTTTGGTTGTATTTTGTTTTTTCTTGTTGTATTTCTTTGTTATGTTATTTTGTTATTCGTTGTATTTTGTGATTTTGTTGTGTTGTATTTTGTTATTTTGTTATTTTGTTGTATTTTGTTATTTTGTTGTTGTATTTTGTTGTATTCTGCTGTGTTTTGTTGTATTTTGTTGTATTTTGTTATTTGTTGGTCTATTTTGTTATTTTGGGTTTTGTTATAATTTGTTGTGTTTTGTTGTATTTTGTTATTTTGTTGTTGTATTTTTTGTGTTTTTGTATTTTGTTATGTTTTTGTATTTTGTTGTGTTTTGTTGTATTTTGTTATTTTGTTGTATTTTGTTATTTTGTTATTTGTCGTCGTATTATGTTATTTTGTTGTGTTGTATTTTTTCATTTTGTTTTTTGTTGTATTTTGTTGTGTGTTGTATTTTGTTGTGTATTGTTGTATTTTGTTATGTTATGTTGTTATTTTGTTGTTGGTTTTTGTTATTTTGTCATTTGTTTTATTTTGTTATTTTGGGTTTTGTTGTAATTTGTTGTGTTTTGTTGTACTTTGTTGTGTTTTGTTGTATTTTGTTATTTTGTTTTGTTGTTTTGTTGTGGTCTGTTATTTTGTCGTATTTTGTTATTTTGTAATTTGTTGTATTTTTGTTATTTTGTTATTTGTTTTATTTTGTTGTGTTGTATTTTGTTATTTTGTTATGTTTTGTTGTATTTAGTTATTTTTTTCATTTTGTTTTGTTGTCTTCTTGTGTTTCGTTAATTTGTTGTATTTTGTTGTATTTTATTTTGTTATGTTGTATTTTGTTCTATTTTGACATTTTGTTTGTCTTGTATTTTGTTGTGCTTTGTTGTATTTTGTTATTTTGTTTTGTTGTGTTTTGTTAATTTGTTATTTTGTATTTTGTTGTTGTGTGTTGTATTTTGCTATTTTGTTGCATTGTACTTTGTTATTTTGTTGTGCTTTGTTGTATTTTGTTGTTTATTTATTTTGTTTTGTTGTTTTTTTGTGTTTTGTTATGTCGTTGGATTTTGTTATTTTGGTATTATGTTGTATTTTGTTGTATTTTGACATTTTGTTATTTTGGGTTTTGTTGTATTTTGTTGTGCTTTGTTGTATTTCATTATTTTGTTGTTTTGTTGTATTTTATTGTATTTTGTTGTATTTTTTATTTTGTTGTGTTGTGTTTTGTTGTATTTTGTTATTTTGTTTTGTTGTTTTGTTGTATTTTGTTATTTTGTATTTTATTGTTGTGTGTTGTATTTTGTTATTTTGTTGCATGATATTTTTTTGTATTTTGTTGCTTTTTTATTTTGTTTTGTTGTATTTTTGTGTTTTGTTATGTTGTTGGATTTTGTTATTTTGTTATGTCTTGTTGTATTTTGTTATGTTTTTTTTTAAATTTTGTTTTGTTGTTTAGTTAATTTGTTGTAATATGTTGTATTTTGTCATTTTGTTATTTCGTTGCATTTTGTCATTTTTGTCAGGGAAAGATGTATTTTGGTTGTTAATTGTCGCATTTTTATGTTGTTTGTGTACAGTTTTCCAACAATGGATCCTGACCTCCATACCCATGTTCAGACCTTCAAGCCTGTGTCAAGACCTCCATGTCAAGGTCCAGACCTCTTGGCCTGGTTCAAGACTTCCATGCCGAGATACAGACATTCAGGTCTAAAGTAGGGCTGGGCGATATATCAAATATACTCGAAATATCGTGGTTAGTCATATAGAAAATGTCTATATTTGTCATATTCGAGTTGCCCTGTTGTCACGTAGTTGATTTTAGCTGTGGGTGGGGTTTTCCCACTCCTCCTTCACTGTCAGAACCCCTTTCACAGAGAGTTAAAGCAAGCGCACCGAGTTATGTACATAACGTGAGCTATGTGCTACATCATGAGAGGCAGCGTGGTGTAGCAGCTTTTCTAGCAGAGAACTCCAGTAGCAGTAGCAGCGCGAGTTACAGAAAATGGAGGGAGAATTTGTTCCAAAGAAAAATAGTACAGGATCCATCATTTGGCAATGGTTTGGATACCGGAGAGAGGATGTTGGCCAAACAACTGTTGTATGCAAAGTATGTCGCAAAAATGTCACCACAAAAGTTAGTTGTACCACAAATTTAAAATTACATGTTTGTGCCACTGCTTTAACTGTTAAATACGGTTTTTGATAAATTTGCTTCGTTACAATTTCATCCTTTTTGGATTGAATGTTTCAAATCAGCATACCTTCATGCAGTATGAACAATTATGTTTTAATGTAGACACAAAATCTTCTCACTGATGTGATTGTATGCACCAAAGCATGGCCGTAAGAAACAGATATGGATGAAAAATGCCGTTTTGAGGTTGCTCCAAATGCATAAAGCTGGTGCCAACATGACATAGATCAAGCAGTGACATCACACATGTTTATGACATTTGAAATGTGTTCCAAATATTACACTGAAAGATCAAAGAGTAACATGTCAAAGATCAAAGAGTGAAATCATAAATGAAATGTTCTCCAAATGTCCTACATTCACATATAAGTGGAAAAGCTTAGAGCACATGGTATTCCCAGGCGGTTACTCCAGATTTTGTGCATGCGCCAGAGTTGTTGTGGAGGTAGGAACTTTTTACCGTCAAGTTGTGTTTTTATCAATCCAAAAAGTTGACTATAATTGGTATAGGGCAGTTTTTTGTATGCGACTGTTTGAAAATGAGACCCAAGGTCCGACCCTTCTTAGTTTGCAAGATCAGAAAAGATCGGGCGTGTTAATGTTGGTATGGCTGTTATTAGCATATATGACCGGAAATTGCCTCTTTGTTGTTGCTCCAAATGCAAGAAATTGACGCCAACATGACACAGATCAAGCAGTGACATCCCACACGTTTATGACATTTGAAATGTGCTCCAAATCTTACACAGAAAGATCAAAGAGTGAAATCATAAATGAAATGTTCTCCAAATGTCCTACATTCACACATAAGTGGAAAAGCTTAGAGCACATGGTATTCCCAGGCCAGAGTTGTTGTGGAGGTAGGAACTTTTCACCGTCAAGTTGTGTTTTTATCAATCCAAAAAGTTGACTATAATTGGTGCAGGACGGTTTTTTGCATGTGACAGTTTGCAAATGAGACCCAAGGTCCGACCCTTCTTAGCTTGTGAGATCAGAAGAGATCGGGCGTGTTAAGGTTGGTATGGCCGTAAGCAGCATACATGAACGCAAATTGCCTCTTTGTTGTTGCTCCAAATGCAAGAAGCTGGTGCCAAGATGACACAAATCAAGCAGTGACATCCCACACATGTTTATGACATTGGAAATGGGCTCCAGATATTACACAGAAAGATGAAAGAGTGACATATCAAAGATCAAAGAGTGACATCTTAAAGGATATGTCCAAATATCCCACACACATATGGAAGTGGAAAAGATTACAGAACCTAGTATTACCAGGCGGTTTTTCCAGATTTACATCAGGGTCAGAGTTTGCGTGGAGGCAGGAACATTTTACCGTCAGGTTGTGTTTTTATCAATCCAAAAAGCTGACTATAATTGGTGTAGGCCGTTTTTTTTGCATTGGACTGTTATACAGAAAAATCAAAGAGTGATATGTCACTGATCTCTGATGTCAGAAGATAAGCAGAGTTGGGTCTCGTCATGTAGGATGCAGACAGTGTGGCCAAAGTTACAAGTAAATCAGACAAACTTGAAAAATTGGCCAAAAGTTGACTAAGTGGTCCTCAGAAGGGTCACATTTTCAAAGTTCTCCAAAATGGACCAAACTCATACAGGAAGACAGAGACCCATAGCAGAGTACCAGTGCCAAGTTTAGGGTCTGTAGCACAAACAGGAACCAGATGGGAGTGAGGTAAGAGAAAGGGTTGATTTCTGTCCACTTCTAATCCCTATACACGGGGGGTTAGGGTTAGGGTTAGGGAGAAAGGGTTAGGGTCTAAAATGTTGATTGCTGCAAGAGCCTTTGGGATGCTACTCCCTGATGGTCTAGTGGCTAGGATTTGGCACTTTCACTGCCAAATTAGCAAGGGCAGACTAGCATGTCAAATGGGCGTGGTTGGATGTTAAATGGGCACAGTTGAATGGGTGATGGTTTGGTTTTAGGGTTAGGGTTAGGGAGAAAGGGTTGGGGTTTAAAATGTTGATTGCTGCGAGAGCCTGTGTCATGCTACTCCCTGATGGTCTAGTGGTGAGGAGTTGGTGTTCTCACTGCTATGGCCTGGGTTCAATTCCCGGTCAGGGAAGTTTTTCTTGTCTTCCTTTTACACTTGGGCATTTTATTCCTGCATTCCCTGAAAAGAGCACATTTATCCTCCATGTTCAGGCCATCTTTGTTTGGCTTGGTCTTTCTTCTTCCAGAGAGAATTAAACTGACATCATTCACATCCTAGCATTTGTGGCATATAGCCAATCCAAAGCACGGTGTATATTAACATCCCGCCAATTGGAGCTTTAACCCCATGACTAAATCCCCCTTGCTAAGAGGTGAAAACGGCTCCCTGGTGGTCTAGTGGTTAGGATTTGGTGTACTCACTGCTGTGGCCCAGGTTCCATTCCTGGTCAGGGAATCTGATGACTGCAGCAACTGCCTAGCATACATGCCCAAGTATCCTTTTGCTGCTTTCCAGCACCATGACAAATGTGGAATTCGTAAGATCTTCCAGGGAATCACGTGTAACACTTCAAGTTTGCTTTGACAAAGGCTAATTGCAAATGCACAATGGAGCCAACATGTTGTCATTACTAAACACATCACTTAGGGTTGGGGCTGGGACACCAACATGGAACATCTTTCAGGTGAAGCTTTAAGTGCGAAGACAGCTACAGCTTTAGCCATTCCATTTTCCATCGCATGTGGAAGTGAGGGCAAACAATGCCTTGAAGATGTCAGAGAACGTACACAAATTAAATTGACTGCTAGCATTCAGTTCAGTATCCCCATTTCACATTAGGAGGATTCCAAACACCCGCTGCATTGGCCGGGAATCGAACCCAGGTCAACTGCTTGGCCAGCAGCTACGCTCTCCACTATACCACCAGTGCCTGCAAAGAAAGCTGCTGAGGGCGACATAGGGTTGCACTTAATGTCGTCTTATGCAGAGTCGTGAAAATCCAAAACCACATTGCTGCAACGGTGCTTTTTTATTATGTGCAGCAATGTGTGTACTCACATGGAAATTGCACAACCCAGCCCTTAAGGACCAAGCCCACAGCAAACAGTGACAGCAGACCCAGCGATCATCAAGCGAGATGCAGGGAACACCCTGGAAAGACCAATAACCCCCAGATGCAGGCTGGAAAATGGGGCGGGGCTGGATATTGGGCGTGGTTGGATGTCAAATGGGCACAGTTAAATGGGTGATGGGTGTGCTCTTAGGGTTAGGGTTAGGGAAAAGTGTTAAAATGGTGATTGCTGCAACAGCTTTTGAGCTGCTACTTCCTGATGGTCTAATGGCTAGGATTTGGTGTTTTCTCTGCCAAATTAGCAAGGGCAGACTTGGATGTCAAATGGGCGTGGTTGGATGTCAAATGGGCACACTTAAATGGGTGATGGGTGTGCTTTTAGGGATAGGGAATGTTCCTACTTTTGGACGTTTTTTGAATGGGCAGGTCCCCCCCGCCTGCGGAGGCGCGCCTGTTCGCTCGCCGACCCTCTGGCCCCAGTGGAGCCCCCGCGGGAGACCGGTAAGGGAAGTACCATTTGGAGGAATTGAAAGTGGACGATCGTCCACCGTCAGACCCTCCCCATTGTGAGCCAAAACAGACAAGTGTCCGTTTGCAATCCCTTTGCATGGGAACCCTTAACTCCCTCCCGGAGGGAGGAGGGTGCCCGAGGGGCCGGGGAACGATCCTCTCCGACACCGAGCCATTTTGACAAACTGATTTTCGGCCTCCCGTGGGTGGAAAAGGCCGTTTCAGGCCTTAGGGTTGGCAGGGCGCCAAAAAATATGACGTCGTCCGATCCCCCCCCAAACTCGCCACGGCTGCGGGGCTCGCCCAGGCGAGGCGGGGGTTCGATTCTGGGCCCTCCGCCGGCACCGGGAGCCGAGCCACAGCCCATCCAAATCGGGACCCCGGTCCCATGTAAAGGGATTGCCAACGGACGCTTCCTCCCACTTCCAATCCCTTTTAACTAGGGTTAACCTTTTGACCCGGGGGCACCCCAGGAGTGACCTCCCGTTGCCCGATTTCAGCCGCGAGGCTTCTGAATGGAAGTAGCTCCCCTAAGGCTCCCGCGCTCCGAGCTTTCGATATGTGGGCGCTGGGGTGCAGTAACCTCGAGAACTGGGTTTTGGCCCAGTTTCGGGCAGTTTTGGGGAAACTGCGGGCGTGTCCACTTCCAATCCCTGAACATGGGATTTTGCCTGACCAAAACGCCCCATGTTTTTGGCATGGCAAATGGACCGTCTCCCGCGGGGCCCCCGTCGGAGCTGGGGGTCCCCACTTCCGGCAGCCATCGCCACGCGGTCCCCAGAACGACATATCACCCCCCGCGGCGCACAGTGCCGCTCAGAAAAAAATTCTCCCCAAAATGTCCAACTTTCAAATGAGGCTTTTTCGCGAATACGTCCGAACCCCCTCCCGATCGTTAGATTAGGGTTTGGGACAAAAATTTTCCGGGGCTCTCTGGGCTCCAGTGCGCGCGCGGAAGGGTTATTTTGTCCAAAAGGCACGTGCGGGACAGCGACGCTTCTGGGGTGCGCGGGAGCCCGGTAAGGGTTTTCACCCCTTTAATGGAAAAGGATTGGAAGCGGATGATTGTCCCGCTTCCCATTCACTTCCATTCATCCGGTCTTTGTCCTCCCGCGGGGTCCCGAAACGCGGCAGAAGGGCCAGGATCGGCCTCAAGACGTGCCGGCGGGGCCCTACGGGCCGGTTTTTCCGGCGCAGGTTTAGACTGTGTTTTTCAGCAAAACCACAGCCAAAAAGATTGCCATGCCAAGGGATTGCCAGTGGACACTGTCCCGTTTTGTCGCTGTCTTGTTGGACATGACAGAGCAGAGGAAGGTCCCAGAGGGCCCAAAATGCTTCCGCGTCATGCTGAAAGGATGCTTATCGCGACTTAGGTGGCCGTGACGCGTTCCTGGGGGAAATGAGAAGGAAAAACACACTCGACCAGTGCAAAGGGATTGCCAGTGGACACTTTCAGTCGACACTTTCAACATTTTCACCCCCTGTCCAGTCAAAGGGATTGGAAATGTCCAAAGTGTCCACTTTGAATCCTTTGCGCTGGGCACGGGCCCCCGGCCTCCAGGGGCTCACCTTTGGGCCTAGGATGCTGAAATTTGGACACGGGGGTCCTGGTAGCATGCCCTACCAGCGTGCAAAGTCTCGTCCAAATTGAAAAAGTTGACGATTTTGGACCATGTCGGGACATGATCAGGGGCACGTGAAAGGGACCAAATTTTCAATGTTGTCCAAACTCGACCAAACTCAGGTATCAGAGAAAGAGGGCCTGTTGGAAGGCATGTATGCTAGTTTTGAGGCAGGTTGGACAATCAGGGACCAGATGGGAGCGTGGTAAGGGAAAACGTTCAATTTCCGTCCACTTCCAATCCCTTATCATTGGGGGCCAGGGTGGCCATGTGGACAGTGGCTGTTTCTCAGTCATACATGGTGCTAGGATGCTGAAACTCACGGGGTAGACTCAGTAGAGCTCCACCAGGTTGCCCTGTGAATCCCAGCTTCCGCGGACACAGTGTGGCTGAGAAAAGGCCTCTGTCAATAAAGCTTCCCTGGGCCCCAATACTAAGGGATTGGAAGTGGACAGTTACCCTTACCAATGTCCCAATGTCTCTCCTTTAGTTATGCAGGGCTGAACATTGGACAAGACACTCCATTTATAGTGCAGATAATGTGGTCCAAGTTATAAGGAAATCAGACAACTTTGAATTTTTTGTCAAAAATTGACTAAGTGCTCAGGTCCTCAGAAGCTGCTCTGGACCCTCCTCGCTGCTGCTGCCAGTGGTGGTGGTGCTGCTGCCTGACTTCTTGCAGGGGACCTCCCCCTCCTCACTGCTGCCGTCACTGTCCCTCTGCCGCTTCAGTGATTTGGTTCCAGATGGACCGGCCTGCTGCTCCCCCTCACCTGGGCTTTCCTCCAGAGAGTCCGCGATAATTTTGCAGACCCTCTGGACCTCTGCCAGGTCAGGGTTCTGGACATAAAAGCGGTCAGCGGTGGTGGTGTCATGGCACATAAGGTCTGACACCTTTCTTTCTTCCACCGTATTGGCCTGTCTGGCCTGGAAAATAAGAGAAATTTTTAGTTCTCATGCTCAGTACTTGCACACCTCTCAGGACAAGATGAATCAGCATGCTAGAGTGTGAAACTTACATAAGTGGCAATAGCAGTGCGGATAAGGGTAAAGGTAATCTCCCCCTGGAGTCCCATCAACTTCCACACTCTTTGCAGGCAGTTGAGATTTTTATATGGCCCTTTGCCTTGCGTGAAGAGGAGGAAGTTGTTGTGCTGCTCTGGTGGAATAACTGACTTTACCTTCAGCCACCTCTGAAGCCAGTGAAACTCCTCTGGCGTGCAGAGGACCTGTGCCTCGCCAAAGGACTTCACAGTTTTGTGTTCCTTTACCTGCGTGTCACACAGAGACAGAGTGCTTTTAAGCATGATTTATGTCACTGCCACACACACCTCATTTCTGCATACTCACATGGATCAGGTAGCCACTCTCGGTGCTGCTGCTCTCCGCCTCGGCCACTTCCTGGTCAGTCATGTTTGAGCAGACCCCCGACCTGTGGCCGTAGAGGCAGGTCCAGTACAAAGACAGGTACTCATAAAACAGGTACCTGTCTTCGTGAGCTCCGTCTCCATCTTTTCTGAGGAGGAGAAAGGAGGGGGGGGGGGGGGGAGAAAGAAAAGTCAGCGTGGAGGTGCAATGAGAGACGCGCCCCATCAACTGTGTGTTTGGATGAGAAACTCACCGAGAAGGACGGGGATCCTGGCCCGAGCGACCGCGATGCAGGTCCGCAGGTCCTCCTGGCTCGGCAGCATGGCAACCTTTTTTCTTTTTACTGCCAGCTGGTGCACCACCACCTGCGCCCTGAAGTTTAAGACATGACTCAGCTCCCGCTGCAGGTCTGATAGCTGAGTCTTTGTCAGCCGGCTGGTTCGGGGAGGGCTCTCCATCAAGTACCCGGCAAAACTGCACATTTTTCATATAAAATGCAGCAGTTGTCACTTCCATCTGGCTGCGGAGCAGCGATTTGGCCCAACTAGTAGATGAAAGGAAGGAAAAATCAGAAAACTTAGTTGTCATGGAAAAATAAATAAAAAAAAAAAAAAAGGCAGCCACGGAATGTGGCCATACAAGTGAAAACTCACCCTCTGACCCGACTGTCATCCAAGAACAGCCAGTCCCCGACCCTGGCATGCCCATGGACCATGTACAGCAGGAACGTCCGGATCCTGCTCACCTTGGACCGGGCGTTCCCGATCATTTTTGTTGTTGGGTTTATGCCAGTGATGGAGTACCTCCATCACGACCAGGAAATCCTGGTCGTGATGGAGGTACTCCTCTGCAAGACAAGAGCAAAGTGAAATCATTTCTTTCCTGGTACTCTTCTGCAATCCAAGTATTTATCTCAGCAATGGAAAAGCATCCTTACCCATGCAGGGCGTGAATGAAATCCTCATCTTGTTCCCCCTCCCGGTGCCCTCGCTCAAGGGGGGGAAAATTTGGAGGGGGAGATGGGACTTCTCCCTGCCTTCACCCTCTTCTTGGCCAGCTGTGGCTTAGGACACACTGACTCAGGCCCAGGTGTAGCTGAGGTGCTGGTGGAGGGCCCCGGGGCCTCATCCTCACAGATCTAGAAGGAACACAAGTCAATATACGCATTGTCCCATCCAGAATATGCCCTCCCATCTGTATGCCTTCACAATCTGCAAAAGACCAGCTTACCTGGGCTTGCACTGCAGCTACTGCGGCCGGTGGCTTCCTGCGGGCCTGGTTAAGGGAGGCCCGCAGTACCTTGATCTGGTCGATCAGATCATCCCTCTCCCTCCTCAGCCGCTCAATCTCCTGCCTGCTCTGCCTGCGGTGGTCGAGGCACTCCACATTGGCGCAGGACAGAGGCGGCGATGGTGAAGGAGGGAGGAACGACATGTCCTCGGGCTGCTCCTCCTCATCCAGGTCGAGGGTGCACTTGACTGATGGGGTGGGGTTGCTGGCCCTCAGGGCTGCCAGCTGCCAGACTGCTTCAGTGTAGCGGGCCTTGCTCAACATCTCCGTCCGCTTTGACAAGTCAAGCGTTGGGTGATTGGAAGAGAGGTGCCGGTCCAGGCGAGCCTGTTTATAGCCACACCCAGGAACTGGGCATCTTGACTGGCGAATATTTATTCGCCCTGTTGCCAGGCTGCATAAAATTTTCCTCTGTGACATTGGTCACCAAGTGGGTTTGCTTTAGGTGTTTTGGGAGGTTGCTATACGCCCGGTGGCACAAAGGACACGTGCTCGACTGAAAGGAAAAAAAGCACACATTGAGCAACCTTTACATTACCCATTTTGTTGGAAAACATAAGCCTTGCACTTTCAGAAACTGTTGGAATTATTCTTTTAGGCAAAGGAATCACGGAGTTGCGCGCAAGGAGCTGTCCAGCCCTGAGCGCCTCGTGCGCTTGAGCGGCGGGAAAAAAAATTAGCCCAATTTACTGAATTTCCACAGTCTGTCCTGGTCAAACCTTAACGTTCCCCATTCTTTTGGAAAACAGAAGCCTTGGACTTTCAGAAACTGTTGGAATTATTCATTTAGGCCAAGGAATCGCGGAGCTAAGGTGAAATGAAGTTGCGTGTACAAAACGCATTTAGAGACATTTAATCTTTAAAGCCCCTGTGCGTTCTCTCCCATTATGCTACAACATGACAAAAAAACTTTTAAAAGTACACGATAAACTTTTAAAGAGGTCTGAAAATCAAAGAGATAACACTTACCATGACTGCTCGCTCCGACGTCTCCTCCAGAATGCTCCTCTCCTCTTCGCACACTTGCAGAGTCTGAGTCCCCTAATTGATACAGCAACAGATAAGACAGTTAGCCAATCATATTTGAGGGGTTCATGTGAACACTGCATGAGCACAGCATGAACACAGCAGAAATATGACATCATTTCAGCATGTCATTTTGAAATCAATTTTGAAGCAATTAAAGTTCTGGAAGGGAAAACACTGACCAGTGGCGTCCATTATTTTATAGATCCTCCTCCACTTTCTCCTCTTAACCCAGCCATTACGCTGGAAAGTGGTCTCAGTACACCATCCTAACATGAGGTACCAGGAAGCCTGTTGTTTCTATTGTTAAATTTCATTCATTCATTCATTCATTCATTCATTCATTCATTCATTCATTCATTCATTCATTCATTCATTCATTCATTCATTCATTCATTCATATAAGCCCTACACAGCGCCTGCACAAAACCATGAAGAGGTAATGCAGAATTAAAAGTGAGGGGTATAAATACATAGCATCCAACGAGACACAGGTGACACATATTGACTTAATGAACCCAGCTGAACTAATCAGCACAGGTCAAAGAGTGAAGGAAATTGCCCTGGGACACTTTGTACAATGTCAATCCCTTTCTAATAAGTTTAAGCATGATTTCCACTATCAGAAGGGATTACAAGTGGACAAAGTGTCCATATCCAATCCCATTCCATTACAATTAAAAGGGATTGGAAGTGGACACTTTGTACAATGGCAATCCCTCTCTATTCATAGTCGGATGGATTTCCACCATTAAAAGGGATTAGAAGTGGACAAAGTGTCCATATCCAATCCCTTTCCATTACCAATGGACACTTTGTACAATGGCAATCCCTTTTTGTTAAGTTTCAGGTGATTTCCACGAAAAGGGATTGCAGGTAGACAAAGTGTCCATATCCAATCCCTTTCTATTGTCATTAAAAGGGATTGGAAGTGGACACTTTGTACATTTGTAATCCCTTTTAATGGTGGAAATCCATCCGACTATGAATAGAGAGGGATTGAACGTGGACAAAGTGTCCACGTTCAATCCCTTTCCATTATAATGGATTGCCAATGGACACTTTGTACAATGGCAATCCCTTTCTATTCATAGTCGGATGGATTTACACCATTAAAAGGGATTAGAAGTGGACAATTTGTCCACTTTCAATGCCTTTCTATTAAGTTTGAGGTTATTTCCACAAACAGAAGGGATTGGAAGTGGACACTTTGTCCAATTTCGATCCCTTTTAATGGTGGAAAGCCATCCGACTATGACTAGAGAGGGATTGGTAGTGGACGAAGTGTCCACTTGCAATCCCTTTCATTGCCATTATAAGGGATTGCCAATGGACACTTTGTACAATGGCAATCCCTTTCTATGACTATTATAAGGGATTGCCAGTGGACACTTTGTACAATAACAATTCCTGTCTATTACCATTATAAGGGATTGCAAATGGACACTTTGTACAATGGCAATCCCTTTCTATTACCATTATAAGGGATTGCCAATGGACACTTTGTACAATGGCAATCCCTCTCCATTCATAGTCGGATGGATTTCCACCATTAAAAGGGATTAGAAGTGGACACTTTGTCCACTTTCAATCCCTTTGTCCACTTTCAATCCCTTTCTATTAAGTTTGAGGTTATTTCCACAAACAGAAGGTGGACACTTTGTTGAATTTCAATCCCTTTTAATGGTGGAAAGCCATCTGACTATGAATAGAGAGGGATTGGAAGTGGACAAAGTGTCCACTTCCAATCCCTTTCTAGTGCCATTATAAGGGATTGCCAATGGACACTTTGTACAATGGCAATCTCTTTCTATTACCATTATAAGGGATTGCCAATGGACACTTTGTACAATGGCAATCCCTCTCGATTCATAGTCGGACGGATTTCCACTATTGAAAGGGATTGCAAGTGGACACTTTGTCCACTTTCAATCCCTTTCCATTATAAGGGATTGCCAATGGACACTTTGTACAATGGCAATCCCTCTCTTTTCATAGTCGGATCGATTTCCACTATTAAAAGGGATTAGAAGTGGACAAAGTGTCCATATCCAATCCATTTCTATTAAGTTTGAGGTTATTTCCACAAACAGAAGGGATTGGAAGTGGACACTTTGTTGAATTCCAATCCCTCTTAATGGTGGAAAGCCATCTGACTATGAATAGAGAGGGACTGGAAGTAGACAAAGTGTCCACTTGCAATCCCTTTCATTTCCATTATAAGGGATTGCCAATGGACACTTTGTACAATGGCAATCCCTCCCCATTCATAGTCGGATGGTTTTCCACCATTGAAAGGGATTAGAAGTGGACACTTTGTCCACTTTCAATCCCTTTAAATTATAAGGGATTGCCAATGGACACTTTGTACTATGGCAATCCCTCCCCATTCATAGTCGGATGGTTTTCCACCATTGAAAGGGATTAGAAGTGGACAGTGTCCACTTTCAATCCCTTTTAATAGTGGAAAGCCATCCGACTATGAATAGAGAGGGATTGGAAGTGGACAAAGTGTCCACTTTCAATCCCTTTTAATAGTGGAAAGCCATCCGACTATGAATAGAGAGGGATTGGAAGTGGACACTTTGTCCACTTTCAATCCCTTTCCATTATAAGGGGTTGCCAATGGACACTTTGTACAATGGCAATCCCTCTCCATTCATAGTCGGATGGATATCCACCATTAAAAGGGATTGCAAGTGGACACTTTGTACAATGGCAATCCCTCTCCATTCATAGTCGGATGGATATCCACCATTAAAAGGGATTGCCAGTGTATGAAATGTCCACCAGCAATCCCTTTGTATTGCCATTAAAAGGGATTGGAAGTGGACAAACTGTCCACGGGCAATCCCTTTGCATTGCCGTTAAAAGGGATTGAAAGAGGACAAAGTGTCCACCTGTAATCCCTTTGCATTACCATTAAAAGGGATTGGAGGTGAACATTTTGTCCACCAGCAATCCCTTTGACCTGGCAGTAAGGTAGGATTGCAAGTGGGCTCCGGCGTCCACCCCGAAAATTGAATGGGAGTTATTGGGGGGTGTCAAAGCGTCCATCTCTGAGCCCTTTGGAAGTATGCCTACTGGTGTAATTTGCGCGCTACTGAAGACGGTCGGGACGCTGTTTTTCATTTTTAACTCCCTGACCGTTTGACCCTCGGGCTCGGTTCATGGACCAACGCGTGCACGGCAGCGAGACGCACGCGGCAAGCAAGTTGCCGCGGCAAGCAAGGTTTTGTGGTGTCCAAAAACCCTCCCTTTGCCCCATTCAAAAGGATTGCTCGCGGACGGTCGTCCGGGCCCAGGAGCTAATGGGGGGTTAGGGTTAGGGAGAAAGAGTTAGGGTTTAAAATGTTGATTGCTGCAAGAGCCTTTGGGATGCTACTCCCTGATGGTCTCGTGGCTAGGATTTGGCACTTTTACCGCCAAATTAGCAAGGACAGACTTGGATGTCAACTTGGCGTGGTTGGATGTCAAATGGGCACAGTTAAATGGGTGATGGGTGTGCTTTTAGGGTTAGGGTTAGGGAGAAAGGGTTAGGGTTTAAAATGTTGATTGCTGCAAGAGCCTTTGGGGTGCTACTCCCTGATGGTCTAGTTGCTAGGATTTGGCACTTTCACCACCAAATTAGCAAGGGCAGAATAGCATGTCAACTTGGTGTGGTTGGATGTCAAACTGGCACAGTTAAATGGGTGATGGGTGTGCTTTTAGGGTTAGGGAGAAAGGGTTAGGGTTTAAAATGTTGATTGCTGCAAGAGCCTTTGGGATGCTACTCCCTGATGGTCTAGTTGCTAGGACTTGGCACTTTCACCGCCAAATTAGCAAGGGCAGACTTGGATGTCAAATGGGTGTGGTTGGATGTCAAATGGGCACAGTTAAATGGGTGATGGGTGTGCTTTTAGGGGTGGGGAGAAAGGGTAAGGGTTTAAAATGTTGATTGCTGCAGGAGCTTTTGTGATGCTACTTCCTGATGGTCTAGTGGCTAGGATTTGGCGTTTTCACTGCCAAATTAGCAAGGGCAGACTTGGATGTCAATTGGGCGGTGGTTGGATGTCAAATGGGCAGAGTTAAATGGGTGATGGGTGTTCTTTTAGGGTTAAGGTTAGGGAGAAAGGGTTAGGGTTTAAAATGGTGATTGCTGCAAGAGCCTTTGGGAAGCTACTCCTGATGGTCTAGTGGCTAGGATTTGGCAGTTTCACAGCCAAATTAGCAAGGGCAGAATAGCACGTCAAATGGGCATGGTTGGATGTCAAATGGGCACAGTTAAATGCCTAATGGGTGTGCTTTTTGGGTTAGGGAGAAAGGGTTGGGGTTTAAAATGTTGATTGCTGCGAGAGCCTTTGGGATGCTACTCCCTGATGGTCTAGCGGCTAGGATTTGGTGTTTTCACTGCCACGGCCTGGGTTCAATTCCCGGTCAGGGAAGTTTTTCTTGTCTTCCTTTTACACTTGGGCATTTTATTCCTGCATTCCCTGAAAAGAGCACATTTATCCTCCATGTTCAGACCATCTTTGTTTGGCTTGGCCTTTCTTCTTCCAGAGAGAATTAACCTGACATCATCCGTCATGCTAGCATCTGTGGCATATAGTCAATCCAAAGCACTGTGTATATTCACATCCGGCCAATTGGAGCTTTAACCCCATGACTAAATCCCCCTTGCTAAGAGGTGAAAATGGCTCTCTGATGGTCTAGTGGTTAGGATTCGGTGTTCTCACTGCTGTGGCCCGGGTTCCATTCCTGGTCAGGGAATCTGATGAGTGCAGCATACATGCCCAAGTATCCTTTTGCTGCTCTCCAGCACCACAGCAAATGTGGAATTCTTAATAAGATTTTCCAGGGAATCACAAATGGAACCATGTGTAACACTTCAAGTTTGCTTTGACAAAGGCTAATTGCAAATTGGAGCCAACAAGTTAAACCTTGTTGTCATTACTGAACACATCACTTAGGGTCGGGCTGGGACACCAACGTGGAACATCTTCCAAGTGAAGCAAAGTGGGTATCGAATGGTCGGCCGCAAGCTCCTCATTCTCGGATTATACTTCTTAAGTGCCTGAATGCTGACAACTGTTGGCCGTATGCCAAATAAACCTTAGTGTTACTCAAACTAGCCATTCAATTTTCCCTTGCAGTTCCTTTGTTGCATGTGGACAGAAGTGGGGGCAAACAATGTCCAGAAGATGTCAGAGAATGTACACAAATTGACTGCTAGCATTCAATGCTAACCTTAAGTTCAAAGACAGCTTTAGCCCCGCTTCACATTAGGAGGATTCTAAACACACGCTGCATTGGCCAGGAATCAAACCCAATTCCAGGTCAATTGCTTGGAAAGCAGCTATGCTCTCCACTATACCACCAAAACCTTTAAAGAAAGCGGCTGAGGGCGACATAGGGCTGCACTTAATGTCGTTTTGTGCAGAGTCGTGAAAATCCAAAACCACATTGCTGCAATGGTGCTTTTTACTATGTGCAGCAATGTGTGTACTTACATGGAAATTGCACAACCCAGCCCTTAAGGACCAAGCTCACAGCAAACAGTGACAGCAGACCCAGTGATCATCAAGCGAGATGCAGGGAACACCCTGGAAAGACCAATAACCCCCAGCTGCAGGCTGGAAAATGGAAATGGAAATCTCCTCCAAACATCCCACACTGAAATGGAAGTGCAAAAGCTTCCAGCACCTGGTATTTGTTTTGTTTTTTTTTGTTTTTTTTGTTTTTTGTTGTATTTTGTTATTTCGTTGTATTTTGTTGTGTTTTGTTGTGTTTTGTTGTTGTTTTTTTTGTTGTTGTTGTTTTGTTTCAAAACCAGACTTATATAGAGCTGGACCAAAACCAAAGAGAAAACCAGACTTATATAGACCTGGACCAAGACTGAAGAGAAAACCAGACTTATATAGACCTGGACCCGGACTAAAGGGAAAACCATACTATTTTGATATTTTTATATTTTGTTCTATTTTGTTCTGTTTTGTTGTGTTTTGTTGTATTTTGTTATTTTGTTGTATTTTGTTATTTTGTTGTTATATTTTGTTTTTTTGTTGTAATTTGTATTTTATGTTTTGTTGTATTTTATTATTTTGTTTTTTGTTGTATTTTGTTGTGTTTTGTTGTTGTATTTTGTTATTTTGTTGTTGTGTTTTGTTACAAAACCAGACTTATATAGACCTGGACCAAGACTGAAGAGAAAACCAGACTTATATAGACCTGGACCCGGACTAAAGGGAAAACCATACTATTTTGATATTTTTATATTTTGTTCTATTTTGTTCTGTTTTGTTGTGTTTTGTTGTATTTTGTTATTTTGTTGTTATATTTTGTTTTTTTGTTGTAATTTGTATTTTATGTTTTGTTGTATTTTATTATTTTGTTTTTTGTTGTATTTTGTTGTGTTTTGTTGTTGTATTTTGTTATTTTGTTGTTGTGTTTTGTTACAAAACCAGACTTGTATAGACCTGGACCAAGACTGAAGAGAAAACCAGACTTCTATAGACCTAGACCAAGACTAAAGAGAAAACCAGACTTATATAGACCTGGACCAAGACTGAAGAGAAAACCAGACTTCTATAGACCTAGACCAAGACTAAAGAGAAAACCAGACTTATATAGACCTGGACCAAGACTAAAGAGAAAACCAGACTTATACAGACCTGGACCAGGACTAAAGGGATAACTCGACTTATATAGACCTGGACCATGACTAAAGGGAAAACCAGACATTTTCAGAACTGAACCAGGACTAAAGGGAAAACAAGACTTAAATAGACCTGGACCAGGACTAAAGGGAAAACCAGACTTAAATAGACCTGGACCAGGACTAAAGGGAAAACCAGACTTATGTAGACCTGGACCAGGACTAAAGGGAAAACCAGACGATTTTGATATTTTTATATTTTGTAGTATTTTGTTATTTTGTTGTTTTGTTATTTTGTTGTTGTATTTAGTTTTTTTGTTGTGTTTTGTTGTATTTTGTTATTTTGTTTATTGTATTTTGTTATTTTGTTATATTTTGTTATTTTGTTGTGTTTAGTTGTATTTTGTTATTTTGTGATTTTGTTGTATTTTGTCATTTTGTTGTGTTGTATTTCGTTATTTTGTTATTTCGTTGTATTTTGTTATTTTATTTTGTTGTGTTTTTTCATTTTGTTGTTGTATTTTGTTGTATTTTGTTGTTGTATTTTGTTGTTTTGTTATTTTAGTATTATATTTCTTTGTGTTTTTTTGTTATGTTGTTACTTTTGTTGTATTGTGTCATTTTGTTGTTGTATTTTGTTGTTTTCTTTGTTTTGTTGTGTTTTGTTGTATTTTGTTGTGTTTTCTTGTGTTTTGTTATTGTTATTTTGTCATTATGTTGTTGTGTTTGGTCATTTTTTATTTTTTGGTTGTAATTTATTATTTTGTTGTTGTATTTTGTTGTGTTTTGTTGTATTTTGTTGTGTTTTGTTTATTTTGTTGTATTTTGTTATTTTGTTATTTCGTTGTTGTATTTTGTTGTGTTTTGTTATTTTGTTGTTGTATTTTGTTGTTCTGTTATTTTGTTGTTGTGTTTTGTTGTATTTTATTTTGTTGTTGTATTTTGTTATTTTATTATATTCTGTTATTTTGTTGTATTTTCTCATTTTGTTGTATTTTGTTGTTTTGTTGTGTTGTTATTTTGTTGTACTTTGTTATTTACTTATTTTTATTGTTTCATTGTGTTTTGATGAATTTTTTATTTTGTTATTTTGTTACTTGTTCTATTTTGTTAATATGTACATTTTTGTGTTCTGTTGTGTTTTGTTGTATTTTGTTGGTGTATTTTGTTATTTTGTTGTTGTATTTTGTTATTTTGTTATTTTGTTGTTGTATTTTGTTATTTTGTTGTTGTATTTTGTTATTTTGTTATTGTATTTGGTTATTTTATGTTTTGTTGTATTTTGTAATTTTGTTGTATTTTGTTGTTTTTTTGTATTTTGTTATTTTGTTGTTGTGCTTTGTTGTATTTTGTTGTGTTTTGTTGTATTTTGTTGCGTTTTATGTTTTGTCTTTTGTTATATTGTTATTGTATTTTGTTATTTTGTTGTGTTTTGTTGTTGTATTTTTTTTTATTTTGTTATTTTGTTGTGTTTTGTTACAAAACAGACTTGTATAGAGCTGGACCAAAACAAAAGGGAAAACCAGACTTCTATAGACCTAGACCAAGACTAAAGAGCAAACCAGACTCCTATAGACCTGGACCAAGACTGAAGAGAAAATTAGACTTGTACAGACCTGGACCAGGACTAAAGGGAAAACAATACCTACATAAGTCTGGTGTTATTTTGTTGTTGTGTTTTGTTATTTCATTTTTTGTTGTTCTGTTTTGTTAATTTGTTATTTTGTTGTATTTGTGTTTTGTTGTGATTTGTTGCATTTTGTTATTTTGTTGTTGTATTTTATTGTTTTGTTGTGTTTTGTTTTGTTGTATGTTGTTATTTTGTTGTTGTATATTGTTATTTTGTTGTATTTATTTATTTAGTTATTTTGTTGTGTTTAGTTATTTTGCTGTGTTTTGTTGTATTGTTGTGGTTTGTTGTGTGTTGTTGTGTTTTGTATTTTGTTGTGTTTTGTTGTATTTTATTGTGTTGTGTTGTATTTTGTTACTTTGTTGTTGTATTTTGTGATTTTGTTATTTTGTTGTATTTTGTTTTTTTTTTTATTTTGTTGTTTTGTTGTATTTTGTTATTTTATTTTCTTGTTGTGTTTTGTTGTATTTTTTTGTATTTTGTTGTTTTGTTGTATTTTGTTACTTTGTTGTATTTTGTGATTTTGTTATTTTGTTGTATTTTGTTTTTTTTTTATTTTGTTGTGTTTTGTTGTATTTTGTTATTTTGTTGTTGTGTTTTGTTAATTTGCTATTTTTTTGTATTTTGTTATTTTTGTGTCTGTTCGAATTTGTTGTGTTTTGGTATTTTGTTGTTGTGTTGTATTTAGTTGTTGTATTTTGTTATTTTGTTGTTGTATTTTGTTATTTTGTTGTTGTGTTTTGTTATTTCATTTTTTGTTGTTCTGTTTTGTTATTTTGTTATTTTGTTAATGTATTTCTTTGTGTTTTGTTGTGATTTGTTGTGTTGTGTTGTATTTTGTTATTTTGTTGTTGTATTTTGTTGTTTTGTTGTGTTTTGTTTTGTTGTATTTTGTTATTTTGTTGTTGTATATTGTTATTTTGTTGTATTTATTTATTTTATTTTGTTGTGTTTTGTTGTATTTTATTTTGTTGTGTTTTGTTATATTGTGGTTTGTTGTGTGTTGTTGTGTTTTGTTGTATTTTGTTGTGTTTTTTTTATTTTGTTGTGTTTTGTTGTATTTTGTTATTTTGTTGTTGTGTTTAGTTATTTTGTTGTATTTTGTTGTGTTTTGTTGTGTTGTGTTGCTATGTGTTTTGTTGTATTTTGTTGTGTTGTGTTTTTTTTTTTTGTTTTTATTTTATTTTGTGTTGTATTCAGAACAAAATAACAAAACACAACAAAATACAAAAAACACAACACAACAAAATACAACAAAACACAAAACAACACAACAAAATACAACAAAACACACCTGACATTAAACCACCATAAAACCACTAAAACCTCTAAAAACCATTAAAATGCACTAAAAACCACTAAAACCACTAAAACAAAAAAAAAAAACCCACGAAAAATCATCAAAAAACACTAAACCCACTAAAAACCACTAAAACCACTAAAACCACTGAAAACCACTAAAACCCACTAAAATCTACTAAAACCACTAAAACCCACTAAAAACCACTAAAATCCACTAAAACCGCTAAAACAACCAGAAAAACCACTGAAAACCACTAAAAACCACTAAGTCAGATTTCTAAAATGTCACAGTGTCCGCCTGGCATTAAACCACTAAAAACCATTAGAATCCATTAAAAACCACTGAAAACCACTAAAAAACCTCTAAAAACCACTGAAAACCAGTGAAAACCACTAAAACCACTGAAAACCACAAAAAACCACTAAAACCACTACAAACCACTAAAACCAGGAGGGACAAACCCGGTCACGCAGTGGGAGCATTTTCCCGACAGTCAGATTTTTTAAATCGCACAGTTTCCGCCCGGCATTAAACCACTAAAAACCATTAAAATCCACTAAAACCACTGAAAACCATTAAATCCACTAAAAGCACTAAAAACCACTAAAACCACTAAAAACCACTGAACCACTAAAAACCACTAAAACCCACTAAAAACCACTAAAATCCACTAAAACCGCTAAAACAACCAGAAAAACCACTGAAAACCACTAAAAACCACTAAGTCAGATTTCTAAAATGTCACAGTGTCCGCCCGGCATTAAACCACTAAAAACCATTAGAATCCATTAAAAACCACTGAAAACCACTAAAAAACCTCTAAAAACCACTGAAAACCAGTGAAAACCACTGAAACCACTAAAACCACTGAAAACCACAAAAAACCACTAAAACCACTACAAACCACTAAAACCAGGAGGGACAAACCCGGTCACGCAGTGGGAGCATTTTCCCGACAGTCAGATTTTTTAAATCGCACAGTTTCCGCCCGGCATTAAACCACTAAAAACCATTAAAATCCACTAAAACCACTGAAAACCATTAAATCCACTAAAAACACTAAAAACCACTAAAAACCACTAAAACCACTAAAAACCACTGAACCACTAAAAACCACTAAAATCCACTAAAACCACTAAAACCTCTAAAAACCACTAAAAACCACTAAAATACACTAAAACCACTGAAAACCACTGAAAACCATGAAAACCCACTAAAACCACTGAAAACCACTAAAAAGCACTAAAAACCACTGAAAACCACTAAAATCCACTAAAACCACTGAAAACCACTAAAAACCACTGAAAACCACTAAAAACCACTAAAAACCACTAATGCCAGGTGAACACTGTGCGTTTTTGAGGGTAATAGTCCATTTCCATCCACTTCCGATCCCTGAAATGGGACTGGGTGCTTCATTTGGGACAGGTATGACATGGCTAAAGTTTGGGCACAATCAGAAAAAGTTTAAAAAAAAAAAAAAAAAAAAAAAATGGACCTCCAGGGCCATCTCTGGAAGTCAGATGCCACAAGAAAAGTGCTCTCAGATGGGCTAGGTACAGGTCTGAGACCCCCCTGGAGCTATGCATTACCCCCCCATTGGAGGCCTCATTTTTGCGTAAAAATGTTGTCAGACCCACCTGGAAGGCTCCAGGACCAACCCCTCACACTTTCCCAGGAAAGGTGCACTGTTCCTGGGCATAGGACTTGGAGGATGTCCCCTAAAAATGAAATTTTCTCCAAACTTTGCCACACTTTACCAATGTGTCCTAGGTCCTAAAATAGTTTTAAATTGAAAGTTTAAGCCTTCTCGAACAAAGGGGGACACGGTGGGAGAAGGGGAAGGGTAATAGTCCATTTCCATCCACTTCCAATCCCTGAGCATTGGAGCCTGGGGATGCCTTGTGGACAGAGACTTTTTCTCAGTCAGGGTAAGTCCTACGTTGCTGGGATTCACAGGGCAACCCCACAAAGCTCCACTGAATCTGCCCTGTGAGTATCAGCATCCTAGGACAATCCATGACAGAGAAATAGCCACTGTCCACAAGGCTTCCTTGGCCCCCAGTGTATAGGGAATAGAAGTGGACAGAAATCAACCCTTTCTCTTACCTCACTCCCATCTGGTTCCTGTTTGTTCTACAAGCCCTAAACTTGGCACTTGGACTCTGCTATGGGTCTCTGTCTTCCTGTATGAGTTTGGTCTATTTTGGAGAACTTTGAAAATTGGACCCTTCTGAGGACCACTTATTTAACTTTTGGCCAAATTTTCAAGTTTGTCTGATTTCCTTGTAACTTTGGTCCACACTGTCTGCATCCTACGTGGAGTGTCCTGTGTGAATTTCAGCCTTCCTGGACCAAGGGAGACAAAATGGGACAATGGCATGGGTAATTGTCCATTGGTGTCCAATTCCAATCCCTATGAATGGGGCCCCGGGGATACCTTTTGGACAGTGGCTATTTATGGGTCACAGTTAATCATATGTTGCTGGGATTCACAGGGCCAGTTTCTAGAGCACCACTGAGTCTGCCCTGTGAGTTTCAGCCTGCTCGGACAATGTATGACTGAGAAATGGCCACTGTCAACAAAGTGCCTGTGGACCATAATGGTAAGGGATTGCTAGTGGACGCTTTTAGACACATACCCTTGCTTTTGTCCCTGTTTGTCCCACAGGCACTAAAATGGGACAGGGTTCTTCATTTGGGACAGGTATGACATGGCTAAAGTTTGGGCAAAATCAGAAAAAGTAAAAAAAAACAAACAAAAAAATATGAACCTCCAATGGATGCCCCAAGAAAAGTGCTCTCAGATGGGCTAGCTACAGGTCCGAGACCCCCCTGGAGCTATGCATAAACCCCCATTGGAGGCCTTATTTTCTTGTAAAAATGTTGTCAGACCCCCTTGGAAGGCTTCAGGACCTCCCCCTCACACTTTCCCAGGAAAGGTGCACTGTTCCTGGGCATAGGACTTGGAGGATGTCCCCTAAAAATGAAATTTTCTCCAAACTTTGCCACACTTTACCAATGTGTCCTGTGTCCTTAAATAGTTTTAAATTGAAAGTTTAAGCCTTCTAGATCAAAGGGGGACACGGTGGGAGAAGGGGAAGGGTAATAGTCCATTTCCATCCACTTTCAATCCCTGAGCATTGGAACTCAGCTACGGGTCTCTGTCTTCCTGTATGAGTTTGGTCCTTTTTGGAGAACTTTGAAAATTTGACCCTTCAACTTTTGGTCAAATTTTCAAGTTTGTCTGATTTCCTTGTAACTTTGGCCACACTGTCTGCATCCTATATGGAGTGTCTTGTGTGAATTACAGCCTCCCTGGACCAAGGGAGACAAAAATGGACAATGGTATGGATGATTGTCCATAAGGGTCCAGTTCCAATCCCTATGAATGGGGCCCCGGGGATGCCTTGTGGACAGTGGCTATTACTGGGTCACAAAAATATCAAACAGAATGGAACTCTGTCGATTGAAACAGAAAAACATCAATCAGAATGGAACTGTGTTGACTGAACCATGACAACATTAAACAGAATGGAATGTTGTCATTTGAACCACAACAACATTAATCAGAATGGAACTATGTAGTTTGAAGCATAAAAACATCAAACAGATTGGAACTGTGTTGATTGAACCATGGCAACATTAAACAGAATAGAACTGTGTCATTTGAACCACGGCAACATCAAACGGAATGGAACTGTGTCATATGACACTTAAAAAAATCAAACAGAATAGAACTGTGTCGTTTGAAGCATAAAAACATCAAACAGAATGGAACTGTGTCGTTTGAAACACAAAAAGATCAAACCGAATGGAACTATATCATTTGACACATAAAAACATCAAACAGAATAGAACTGTGTCGTTTGAACCATGGCAACATCTAATGGAATGGAACTGTGCCGTTTGAAGCTTTAAAACATCAAAGAGAATGGAACTGTGTTGATTGAACCATGGCAACATTAAACAAAATGGAACTGTGTCGTTTGAACCTTGGCAACATTAAACAGATTGGAACTGTGTCATTTTACACATAAGAACATCAAATAGAATGGAACTGTGTCATTTAAACCATGGCAACATCAGACAGAATGGAACTGCGTCATTAGACACAAAAACATCAAACAGAATGGAACTGTGTTGTTTGAAGCATGAAAACATCAAAAAGAAATGGAACTGTCGTTTGAAGCATGCAAATATCGAAAAGGAATGGAACTGTGTCATTTGAAATATGGCAACATCTACTGGAATGGAATTGTGTCGTTTGAAGAATAAAAACATCAAACAGATTGGAACTATGTCTTTTGAATCATGGCAACATTAAACGGAAAGGGAATTGTGTCGATTAAACAATGGCAACAATAAACAGAATGGAACTATGTCATTTGAAGCATAAAAACATCAAACAGAATGGAACTGTGTTGACTGAACCATGTCAACATTAAACGGAATGGAACTATGTCATTTGAACCATGGAAACATCAAAAAGAATTGAACTGTGTCATTTGAACCATGGCAACATTAAAAGGAATGGAATTGTGTCATTTGAACCACGGCAACATCGAAGGGAATGGAACTGTATCATTTGACACATTAAAAACATCAGACAGAATGGAACTGTGTTGTTTGAACAATGGCAACATTAAACAGAATGTCGTTTGAAGCATAAAAACATCAAACAGATTGGAACCTTGTTGACAGAACCATGTCAACATTAAACAGAATAGAACTGTGTCATTTGAACCACGGCAACATTAAACAGAATGTCATTTGAAGCATTAAAACATCAAACAGATTGAAACTATGTTGATTGATTCATGGTAACATTAAACAGAATGGAACTGTGTTTTTTGACGCATAAAAACATCAAACAGAATGGAACTGTGTCATTTGACCCACGGCAACATTAAACGGAATGGAACTATGTCATTTGACACATAAAAACATCAAACAGAATGGAACTGTGTCATTTGACCCACGGCAACATTAAACGGAATGGAACTATGTCATTTGACACATAAAAACATCAAACAGAATGGAACTGTGTCATTTGACCCACGGCAACATTAAACGGAATGGAACTATGTCATTTGACACATAAAAACATCAAACAGAATGGAACTGTGTCGTTTGACCCACGGCAACATTAAACGGAATGGAACTATGTCATTTGACACATAAAAACATCAAACAGAATGGAACTGTGTCATTTGACCCACGGCAACATTAAACGGAATGGAACTATGCCATTTGACACATAAAAACATCAAACAGAATGGAACTGTGTCGTTTGAAGCATAAAAACATCAAACAGAATGGAACTGTGTCGTTTGCAACACAAAATCATCAATCAGAATGGAACTGTGTTGACTGAGCCATGTCAACATTAAACAGAATGGAACTGTGTTTTTTGACGCATAAAAACATCAAACAGAATGGAACTGTGTTTTTTGACACATAAAAACATCAAACAGAATGGAACTGTGTTTTTTGATGCATAAAAACATCAAACAGAATGGAACTGTGTCATTTGACACATAAAAACAAGATCGGGCGTTTTCAGGGTGGTATGGCTGTAAGCGTCAGATTGGAACGGAAATTGTATTTTTATTGCTAGTGTAAAGACATAAATATGGCACCAGGATGAACCGCAACAAGACGTGACATCACAAACGTTTATGAAATTTGAATTGTGCTCCAAATATTACATACAAAGATGCAACGGTGACATATCAAAGAGTACTATGACTTCATAATGGAATTATTCTCCAAATATCCCACTCTAACACGGAATTGCAAAAGTTTACAGCACCTGGTATTCCCAGGCGGTCTCTCATTCAAGTACTGACAAGGCCCAACTCTGCTTAGCTTCCGACATCAGACGAGGTCGGGCGTTTTCTGGGTGGTGTGGCCGTAAGCAGCTGGCTAGAACAGAAATAGTATTTTTATTGCTACTGTAAAGGCATAAATGTGGCACCAGGAAGAACCACAACAAGAAGCGACATCAGACACGTTTATGACATATGAATTGTGCTCTAAATATTACATACAAAGATCAAACAGTGACATATCAAAGAGTACTATGACATCATAATGGAATTATTTTCCAAATATCCCACACTGAAATGGAATTACAAAAGCTTACAGCACCTGGTATTCCCAGACGCTCTCCCTTTCAAGAACTGACCAGGCCCAACTCCGCTTTGCTTCATAGATCAGACGAGATCAGGCGTTTTCAGGGTGGTGTGGCTGTAAGCGTCAGACTGGAATGGAAATTGTATTTTCATTGCTAGTGTAAAGGCATAAAGATGGCACGTGGATGGACCACAACAAGAAGAGACATCAGACACGTTTATGACATTTGAATTGTGCTCCAAATATTACATACAAAGATCAAACAGTGACATATCAAAGAGTACTATGAATAAAGAAGGGGACCACTTTATGTCAAATTATGCAAAAGAATGATTTATGACCCCTGTCATCCAATGAGAAGCTGTCACGTCACAATTGGGCATGGCTTAACAAACTGGAAGTCCCTCCCCCTCTGTGAGCCAATCAGCATGTGCATGGCATTTGCCTGGACAGCATGCCTGGACATGTCCAGACATGTCTTCTGGACGTACGTCATGTGAACATGTTAGCGGCATGTCCGAACGAGTCTAGAGGTATAAAGAGGGCTCGATGGGAAAAAGAACCCTTACTTACTGGGGTGGAAAAGGAAAAGAAAAAAAAATGGAGCAGCAGAGGAGAATCAGCTCTTTGGACCTGCAATAAGGCAAATGAAGAGAATTGAATCAGGCTGAATGCTACACCGCTGCCGTCTGTGATTAGTGAAACGGCAGTGACCGTCTATGAGGACAACGGTTTAATTCCTGGAGCTCCTGAGAAAAGTACTGTGTATGTCCAGCGGGTCCAGCAGCGTTCATTCAAATCTCTGCGGGATGAATGGTCTCCTGCTGCATACGAAGTGCGTGGAAGCTGGGGGTATGTGTTCAAGTATGAAACCGGTGAGCTCTGCCTGTGCCAAGTGTGCGATGGAGAAAGTTTTGGGCCTTTATCGAATGTCGCTTCACTGACATCAGGAGACTGGGCTGTCTTAAAAATGGCGGTGCCGCGCAGCAGCTCGGAGATTGAGCTGGATTCTCTGGTAGAAGAAGAACAAGAAGGAAGGGAAGAAGAAGAAGAAGAAAAAGAAGAGGCATTCGCTACTCTGTCCAAACGACCGAGAAGGGAATTATTTCCAGAGAGACAAAGAATCCCTCGTTACAGCGCTATATAGCAGTCAAAAACCAGCGCCTCAAGTCGCTGGTTCTTCCGAGCCAGCTTCCGTGCCTCCGGGGAGCGCATGGGTCAAGAGGACTTTGTTTTGGAGTCTTTTAATTCAGAATGCGGTGTTTTTAGACCGGTGTTAGTTTTGCCGAGCGAATCCTGGGCGAGCAGGGTGGAAGAAATGAAGGACAAGTTTGACTCCCTTTTCCGCGAGTGTCGAAATTGGAAAGACACGTTAGCGGTGAAAAAAACCTTATTTTTGTAGACCACGCCCCTTTTTGCTTTTCCAATCTTTTTTCATTGGACCTTTGATGTGTGCTGGAGGAAGCTCCTCCCCTTTGCATGATATAAGTAGACCGCATGAATGTACGTCAACACTGTTGAACCAAGATGCCAACCCTTCGTCAGAGATGCCTGACAGCCGTGCTCTTGAAGCCGACCTCTGCAGCCACTGTGAATGACACCGGGGATGGGGTGGAGAGTCCTCCAGCGTCGCCCCCGTCGAGCGAGATGGAGCACCAGCAGCCACACCAGCTCTCCGCAGAGGATGAGCCCTCCGCGGAGGACCAGAGGGGCGCATTGGAGGATTCAGTCTCCACGGATGAGGGGTATGAGGACTCCCAGCAGGCGGGGCCTCTGGCTACGTGGCTGAGCGAGTCAGTACTCACACCGCCGACTTCCCCGACCCCGTCCGAGGGGAGCACGGATGGCGACGATGATGAGCCGGACGGATGGGTGTTTTCATCCTTCATTAAAATGGTGAAAACAGCGGTACTCCATCTGCTCACAATTACCCTTCACAAGTTTTGCCGAGCTAACTGCTACGGTTGCGAGATCAATCATCCTAGCCGGAGAGAGCATCCTTGTCTAGAGGTGCTGGAGGACGACTACTACCGAGACAACTTTCGCGGCATCATCTGTTGACCCTTTGCAACATTAATTCTGATGACGGCAGAGTAAAAACTGCAGCGGAGACTATTTTATACGAACTGAGATCGGTGAAGAAGATTGAGGACCTTTACAGCATGTTAGACGGTCTGATTGAGCAGGATCCTGTCAAAATAGGACAGCTCTTAATGCTGAGTGAGTATTGGGAAAGTTAATAAAGAAGGCTGGGAAAAAAAAAAAAAAAAAAAAAAAGGGAAATTACTGGAGGAAACTAATTAAATATGCGTGGGAGTGCGTCATTGACTATCGGCTGATGGAAGTTTTGGAGCAAGTAATTGAAAACAGAGTTTTAACTCAAAAAGGTGCGGAAAAGTTTACCGTAAAGTTAGAAACTCAAAGACTGGAAAACATTTTACACCAAGTCCGTTCTCACTCTATCCTGACACCCTGGGAGACGATTGTACAATGTACCGCGTGTATCGATGCATCTGGGTGTCAGAGACTTTCAATTCAATTCAATTCAACTTTCGTCAATGACGCACTCCCCCGCATATTTAATTAGTTTCCTCCAGACTTTTGAAAACATTGTCAAGGAATGCACAAGAGTTTGTTTTGTTGTATCACCTATTCATTTATTTACCCATTTATGCTTTGTTTGTCGATGTGATGTCTTACTGTGTGAAAAACAACGTGACTGTAAATATCACGTCTGAATTGAAAAGTTTGCAACATATTATTCATAGTCATTTGGAAGACGCCATTATAGAGCAAGTCATTACCATCATTTATGCTTAGGTTTTTTGTGTGTTTTTTATTATGATGTTGAGTGAGAAAAAAAACAAATAAAGAAATGGCATAAAGAAGAGCTCTAATGACTTTTTTCTTTTATTCAGTAAAAACTTAGAGGACAGGATGGTTAAGGAGAAAAGGATCATGAAAAAAGTGTATTACAACCCTGCGCATCCAGGCAGCTTTGGAGGAATAGATCGACTTAGACGGGGTGTGCAAGATGAAATGGGGGAAAAAGTTGGAATTGATAATGTCAGAGATTTTCTATCCGAACAAGACGCTTACACTCTGCATAAACCGGCCAGAATCCATTTTACCAGAAATATCGTTTTTGTCCCACGGGCTTTGAACCAATTTCAAGCAGATCTTTGCGATATGCGTGCCTTAGCCGAACATAACGACAATTTTAATTATTTATTAACGGTCATAGATGTGTTTTCAAAAAAGGCTTTCGTACGTGTCTTGAAGAAGAAAACAGCGGTGGAGGTGGTGAGAGCTTTCGAATCTGTATTTGAAGAAAGCGGCGTACCTAAAAAGTTACAGACGGATTCTGGTAAAGAATTTTTCAACAAAAGTTTCAGAGTTTTGTTGAAGAAACACGGAATTACACATTTTGCCACAGCTAGCGATGTCAAAGCATCGGTGGTTGAACGATTCAGTCGCACTTTGAAAGGAAGAATGTGGAAATATTTCACCGCCAACAACACCAAACGTTACATAGACGTCCTGCAAGATTTGGTGAAAAGTTATAACCACAGCTATCATCAAAGTATAAAGATGACCCCCATGCAGGTGACTGATGAGACCGCCTCTCAAGTCTTTCGAAACCTGTACGGAGCGAGGTATGCTAAAAAGGCTAGCAAGATGAAATTCAAGGGAGATCTGGTTAGAATATCAAAGCTGAGAGGAGTGTTTGATAAAAAATATGAGCAGAGTTTACGGATGAGGTTTTTTCGGTAGTAGAATGCATTCCACGCACCCCGCCGGTGTACAAACTCCAAGATTACGACGGAGAGTCCATCGTCGGGTCCTTTTATGAAGCCGAGCTGCAGAAAGTAAAGATGGGTAAAGACAGAACGTATCAGGTAGAGGAGGTTTTAAAACGGCGGAGTAGGATCCATATTCTCCAAACTGTTCCGTTTCGTTACCCCTCTGTTTAAAAAAGGTTTCGCCATAGCCAAGCCTCATCTAAAATCTGCGGCGAAGAACATAGCTAGCGACGTGGTGAGCCAAACAATGGGGAAAATAGGAATCCCGCTAATCAGGAGGGATCATGGTCCTCTCGCGCAGACCGCTAAAAAAAGCTCCTACCAAGAGAAAATCAGTCGGTGCAGGCAGAGTCAGAGAGAGGAAGGTCGCTCGGAGCACGGACATATTTTAAAAAAGGAAAAATAAATAAATAATTTTCACGTAGTCATGGCTCTTTTACATCAGAAATCGTCGGAGTGCACCCTTTCTGAATTTATTTTCAGCCCCGATGACGCAGCTGTCTATAGAGGATAAAACCTACACTGAAATTTCTCCTCTTTCAGCCGTTACAGACGGCGGTCCTATTGAGTTTTTTATCCCCGGTGATGGGGAGAAATATTTGGATTTAAATGACACTTTACTGCGTCTCAGGATTCAGATTACTAACACAGATCACACCATTCTGGCCGACGACGCTCAGGTGGGGCTCATCAATTATGCTCTGAATACGATCTTCAGCCAATGCGACGTCATAGACTGATTTCGCAGAGCAGCGCAACGCATCCTTACCGCTCCATGATTGAAACTCCGCTGAACTTCTCAGAGGACACGCTCAAGAGTCAATGTTCAGCGGGGCTTTTCATGAAAGACACAGCCGGGGCTATTGACTCCATCGTCACAAATAACGGACCAAACAGGGGTTTAAGTCAGAGAGCGGCCCTCACAGCGAATTCCAGCGAGCTGCATCTGCTCGGGGCCCTCCACGGAGACATATTTTTCTGCGAAAGACTGCTTCTGAACTCGGTGGATTAGAGGATAAAATTAACCAGAGCCAGAGATCATTTCTGTCTCACAGCAGCCAGGGACTCCACTTTCCGGTTGAAAATCTTGGGGTCCTCTCTTTTTGTCAAGAAAGTAGCCGTTTCCCCCGCTGTGCGGCTAGGTCATTCAGCGGCCTTACTGAAAGGCCACGCCCTCTACCCCATCCAGAGAGTTACGGTAAAAACTTGTTCCATTCCGGAGAATTCCAGAATGTGTAACCAGGAGAATCTGTTTCTGGGGGCCGTGCTGAAATACGTGGTGCTGGGGATGGTACACCACGAGGCATTCACAGGAAGAAGAGATCTTTCCCCGTTTCATTTCATCCATAACGACGTGGAATATTTAGCCTTATGCCAGGACGGCCGGCAGGTTCCCGCCAAGGCCTTCCAGCCTCAGTTTAACCAGGGAATCTCGGTTAGGGAGTTTTACAACATGTTTATAGCCACGGGGAGACATCTTAAAGATTTACCGCTGAGCATCGACCGAACTGAATTTAATCGGGGCTACTCATTGTTTGTCTTTAATCTGAACGCCACCGAGGACAGCGACGCCCTGTCACCCATCTCCAGCGGTAGTCTGAGGCTGGAAATGAGATTCAGGGTGCCTCTTCCGCACACGACGACTTTGTGTACGCCTGCTGGTGGATTATTATTAAAACTGAAAAAAACAAAAACAGAATGAATAACCATCAGCTGGAGAGTCTTTTGCAGCGCATGCTGGGGAAAAATTTGTTTTGTGGCGTGTGGGCCTCCGACCAATTACATTCGTTGAATAGCGAGCTTCAGCCTCCCTGCTATTTTATAGTCAACACGCATCCTTCGCATAAACCCGGAGAGCACTGGCTTAGTCTTACCTTGGAAGCAGATGGAACGTCGACTTTTTTTTTACTCTTACGGAGTCCCACATTTTTTCACTACCAGCATTCTGCAGTTTTTGGAAGACCGCTCACATCAGATATCTTATTCCACCCTACAGCTTCAGCATCCTCTGTCTACAGCCTGCGGACAACACTGCGTTTATTATCACCGCGCCTGGGGATTCTCTTAGAAACAAGTTTTATCTTTGCATACCGACGACTAACGAGGTAACTAACTTTGTAAAGAAATATCAACGCTGTACCAGAAATCAACGTTCACAATGTTTTAATCACGGGAGAAAAAAGTATGACGTGAAAAAATGTGATGAATAAAGATGTAATTGATCGTTCTGGGGTTTTTTTTCTGCTTCACGAGGAAAAGTTTATCCAAGCAGGCGGCTTACGAATTTTCCGCAGTCTTGTGGAAACTTGTCTGCTTTCTTTCTGCTCCGGCGTATCCCAGCGCGGGGATAAAGTTAATTTTCTACTCTTCTTCTGCTTCTTCCCTGCTTCCCACCCTGCGTTCACCACTCCTGCTAAATCTTCATCTTTCTGGAGAAGAAGGCGGTACTGTTCGCACGCGTCAGGATTTGTCACGGTGGACACAGGAACGTTAATCTCTCGCAAGCTGTTTAGAAAATCCATCCAGCCTCTCGGCCGCTGACTTTGAGATTTTTTTTTAAAAGACTGATTCAGGTTTTCCAGTAAGTCGATCGTGTGCGAACCTTTTACTATTTTCCCCCGATGAATAAATTCCCCTCTCACAGTCCAGCTTCCACCACTTTCGCTTAATTTCTTCATAATGTACTCAGCATTTCGGGCAAGTTTTTAATGACTTCGCCGGCAGTTTCATCCAAGTCCGACTGTTCAGTATTTTCACCGGTGGGACGCTCGCTGGTCAGAGGCTGATCCGCAGGATGTCCGCTGGTCAGCCGCTCACTGGCAGCGTCGTTTTGTAAAGTCAGAGTAACGCTTCGCTCACCCTGCTGGCCTTGTCTGATTAGGGTGAGATATCTCTGTAACAGAGTTATATTTCTTAATCTTTTCATAAGAACCCAAGCCCGGTTCGTTTAATATAGCTCTCATTTTTCATCCAGATCATCTTCAGCCTTATCTCGAGTACTCTCCCCTGGTCCGGAGCGGGCTAGACGGTTTAACTGTTGAGGCGCGATGAGAAACATTTTCTGTGACGATATTATTACCTTCTGATGATTCCACCTAAAATATTACCCAGAATCGGCACGGCTGCGGAGAGCAGCGGTAATAGAAATCCTCCAGATTGCTTACTTAAAACCGTCCGTTTACGGTTTATCCCTGCTTTCTTATCGCCCAGCAATCTGATCATTTTCTTCTGACCTTTAAGCTTTCTGTACTGACAAGAAGACAGAGGACTGATTTAAAGCAATCTCGCTCAGAGCCTGGAGAAAGTCTGATGAGCAGTGCTTCAGGAGCTCCTTACGCCGGCGAGGGGTTGCATGATACAGAGCTTTGAGTAAACCCGCATTCCGTTTTATGCGCGCTGACATCTTGATGATGATCTATTATTTACTTTTTGGGGATGTAAACGGCAGGCCACTGACCCCCCGTTCTCAGTCTGTACTGTTCTGGGCAGGTGGCTGTCAGGTCCAGCAATAAATAACCGTGGTTCTCTCTGGTGGCATCTTCGAAGCGCTGCAGAAAAAAGGCTCTCTGTGATGAGCTAATATTTTCAGCTGTAATTTATCCCGAGGATTTTTAAAAAGCACCATATAGTTTGTGTTTAAACTAATGGCCCGGCTGTGTTTACCCTTATGAAAAAGGTTCTGAGTCAGCATGAAAACGCTCATGTTCCTGTGATGCCGGTACTCTGTAAAAAGTTTCACCACCTCAGGATGTTCGGAGGCCTGGAACATGACATCATCCAGAATAAGCAGAAGGAAACAACTCCTCGTCAAAAGAATTTGGCAGACCGTGAACAAACTTGATGTTTTTATTCAGTTTCTGCAATTCAGCATACATGGGCTGGAAAGAGCTGTAAATCCAAACAATATTTTTTGGCACTTTATCCATGACATGTTCACAGTTTCTCAAAACAATATTTACAAAATGGGATTTCCTGCAGGAACTCGGACCTGTTAACAAACATGAAAATGGAGTTTTGAGTCTGTACTCAAAGGCCTCTGCTTCATCAGGTGCTGAAAAGTGTGACATTTTCTTCCTATTTAGTAACCAAAAGGCAGAGTAGAACCGTCAGGAAAAAGTCTTCTCTTATCATACACCACCCGGAAATGTTTCCGATATGAATGATTTCTGAGCTGGAAGTTTCTTTTATCACGGCAAATCGTGTGCTGTGGGACGGTGATGTGCCCTGCGCTGTCGGCGTCGTTTAGAAAGCCCTCCACTAAATCTTTGATACTATCAAAGTTTATGTGCGTCGCAAAATCGTGCGTCTGCGTAATCCCTTTAACCTTCATGACGACTTTCTGACGTTCGCGGGTCTGATACGCGTAACTTTTAGGCCCGGCGGCAACAGATTCCTGTATGCTGTCGCCGTCCAGCTCATCCGTCAAATCACCTAGAAAACGTCCAAGTTCGAGACCCTCTCACCATTTCTCACGACATAGATTAAACTGTCACTCAGAAAGGAGAAGTATTCCACGTTGTACATGCCTTAGAACACAGTGGAAAAATTCCTCGTCATCAGTGACCAGTGAGGTCCGAGTCAAATGGCTTTTTTGAGCAAATTTACCCCAGAAAGAGTTCAGCGAGATTTTAGCTATCTGACGTTTTGCGGGATTAACCTCGATTTTCTCAGGGTCTAGCCGGATACCTTGATGCGTCTGATAATCCGAGATGTATGCTTCATGGGTCGCCTGATCCGCCGCGTCAGTCGGATAACCAGACGCTTCCTGCTTGTTTTTAAGAAAGGTGCGAATGTAGGCTGCGCTACAGCCGCCCAACAACGCAGAGCTTCCGCTTTAAAGTTAAAGCTTTACACGCATCTGTGTACCAGCTAAAAAACTCATCTTGTTCGCGTTGACACATGCCGTCCACGCTGTAATCAGACGGCTGTGGATGCGGGCCGATGTAATTTAGATGCTCCTCTGAGCTGAGTTTGTGAGGAAACGTGCCTTTGCTACAATCATCGAAGCCCAGGGCATTCGGCATCTGACTAAGTCGCATGGCGAGAAACGAGAGTGAGTCCATGTACCTCGTTTGGAAATCAGGATCACTAAAGCAGAGAACTTTTGTGCCTTGCACAATCGGAGAGGGCTTCAGGCCGAGCTCAAGCATCGCATTCAGCACTAAGTAGCCATCAAAGCCCCTGGAATTATGAGCTATAACAGTGGATCCGCGGTACATCGGTCTCCTGAAATGCAAGATAAATTGCTGTGCGCAATCCAGACCGTAAGATTCCCATCGGACACCCTTCAGCATTTTGGTACTAGAAATGGTACGTGCTGACCCTGTGCATTTATGAATATTTCAAAACTGTAAAAAAATCAGATTAGTGTCCTGCCTCTTATCCTCGGTTAGCGGTTGAATATAACACTGATGCGCATCAAGGTCTGATTTAGCTGCAAAATTTTTCGCTGCGGATGTTGCATTTCAGTTTAGGGCAGGTGTGAGAAGCCTTCCCTTTGGCCACGCGGTACATCATGTGACATTTTTTGCAGCGTTTTATCAGCGAACATATGCTATCAGCAGTTTAGTTTTCTTATGCCGCAAAAAACAGGCGTGTGAGCGACATACTCTGTTACAATCCGTACAAAATTCAAATGCCTCCTCTTCCTGAGTGCAGGAAGAAATGTTGCATACCGAGCAAAACCCTGGACAGGTGTGTGCGTATGAGTTTTTTTTAAAGATTTATAGCAAAAGTGGCAGATGTATTTACCCCCTATAAATCCTACAATATTTTTAATCCCGTAATAATGCTTCTGTGCGAGAAAAAGAAACAACGGTTTTGTTCGGTCCAGGAAATCTCTTTGAAATTTAGATAAGGGACGCTGGTCGTTTGTTCTGTAAAATATTACAATTTTACGCTGGACAATGTCCTCAAATCTACGGATGTCGCTGAAGTGAAGTGAATTCGCATTCAGACCTGCCTGAAGCTGCAGTTCTGTACCAAACGATGCAGCCTGTTGATCTGTGAAATGGGGCGAGATCAGAAAGGCTGAGCTTATCGCAAAGCACAGCTCATCCTGTCTATTGTTTACGATTATTGAAAGGCTCGCGGGAGACCCGACTTGTGCGAGAACAACCTGCTTTGAGCGAAGCAGCTTCTCCAGACCCACGAATACCTCCTCCAGACTGTACAGGTTTGTTCAACTGAAGAATGTCGGGGAACGGGACCTGAGCGGTGCAGCAGCAGCGTCAGAGAACTCTGGAGAAGCTGCAGCATCACCACTCAGGTCCTCTTCTGCGGTGAGAGCGGTCTGACCTCTGGATGGGGCTCAAGAGTTAACTTCTCCGGGGAGTGAAATCTCTTCAACCTCAGTCCCAGGAAGACTTATGGGTTGTGTGTTAAAATCAACATGCAAAGACAGATGTAGGTTAAGAAGAGCTTGATCTATTAAATCAAAGTTGTTAAAATCCAACGGTACAGGATCTGCGCTATTTTAAATGGGTTGATCGGCTTGAAACAGAATCGATGGGTTAGCGAACGCGGCTGGAATCTGATTTAGTGATTCTCACAGTCTATCTCTTCCATGACTGTACAGGACTAGAAATGTCACACCTTTACAGCTTACCTTTAAAGCATGTTGCCCAGCGTTGTTTAAACTTGTGTACGGCTCAGATGCAGGAATGTCTCCAGCGTGGGTCCTCGACGTCCGTAATTACCCCTTCTTCTGAGTGGGCCTGAATTCAGACATGTAGCCCTCAAACGTGGATGTCCGCGGTTACGCTGTCTTTCCAGCGCTACATTTCAAGACAAAACGAAAGATAGGTCAGATATAAAACTTTTGTTAATAAAACAATGTTATGTTAATAAAATAAAATGCTACGTTACCAATGCTGTTACCACGTAGAGGCTGAAAGCCGAGTCTCCTCCTTCCGGCAGGAAGAGCGCGCCTGTGAGGAGATGTCCAAAAATAAGAGTTTGGATAAACTTTTCTTTTTTTTTTTTTTTCCTATGAGAAGTCATAATTTTCTTTTTCTTTTTTTTTCTTTCTTTTTTTTTTTGGGCTAACTTTGATTCGTGCCGATGATGCCTGCTGGTGCAGAAGTCCTGATCTCCTCCGTTTGAACTTCTAAAAACAAAAATAATAATAATAAAAAACAAGGTTAAAATTAATTATTATTAATATTTTAATTTCTGTTTTGATTCAGACTTACCTTGATACGTCACTTCCGGTCGTCACGTGGAAGGAGGGACTGACATATGTCACTTCCGGACATCACGTGGTCTAGGGACCGCCCCTCAGCCAAGTTACGCCCATTTATGATGTGGCACTTGCTGATTGGCTCATAGGAGGGGGAGGGACTTCCGGACATCAAAGACACGCCCACTTGTGACGTGGCAGCTTCTGATTGGATGACTGGATGGGGAGGGACTTCCGGTTCATTAAGCCACGTCCATCACACAGTGACATCACACACATTCCCGACATTCGTGCCGGTGATCTGGCAGGTCTTACCCTTTAGCAGCCAGGAGCTGTGCAGACAGGAGGGGCTCTAGGAACCCGTTGGGCTCAAAATATGGGCTCTACCGGCGACCTGGCAGGGGGAACTCTGGTGGCGGGTCCTGCTCTGGGCAGGGAGGTGAGACACATCACGCAGGTTTGGTGGTGAGCGGTGATGATGTCGCCGAGATGCTGCTGAGTGACTGGACGTCTCTGCCTGAAGATGTGCTGGCCCACGATGATCCTGATGCTGTGTCGCAGCGAGGTGTGACTGTGTTCCCTGATTCTGACGTGTCTCTGTTCCCGGCTATGGCTGACGCTGTATCTGTTATCGGATTGGACATGGGAGCACCAGGAGGCGTGAGACCGTAAGCGGCCTCTTGAATCAACGGCAGGTTGGAAGCTGAAAAGGAAGCAGGGGATGGGAAGAAATGATGGGTTGGATTTAGCTACGTATGCTTACAATAGTAAAACTTGTGTCGTTGAATGTTGGTGGTCTCCGGTCTCTCTGTTGGTTCTGGACTTCGTTGTAATGCGTCGTAGTGTCTGGTAGTTTTCCGTCTATGCCCCTAACATAGAGGTAGATTGTTAAGTTTATTTCCGCTCCCTCGCTCGGTGGCTTACACCGACATCGCTGCATGGATGTGTACGCCAGGAACCGTTTTAGAAACGACATTAGTCGGACTGCCTTATTGGACATTTTGACTACCCACAATGTGGTGGACGTGTGGCGGCTGCTTCACCCAACCCGTCGTGCGTTCAAGGCAGAGTATCGTGTCAGGTAGGCTGACACAAACGAGAATTCACCAGTCTCGCTGGTTTGGGTGTGCTGCCTCTGCTCACTGATGTAGGGTATGTAGCGTCTGCATTCAGTGATCATGATAAGATCACTATGAATTTTCATCAGTTGGGTCTTCGCCCACGTTCTCACCACACCTGGTGTTTCAATAGTAGTCTGGTGTCTGACCTTTAACTTATAACAACATTTCTGACTTCGGTAGCTGCAGACTTGCAATGTGTTGACTCCCCTGTGCAGTGGTGGTAGACGGTGAATTTAAGTATCAAACGCAGGACAAAGCGCATTCCATGCTGCAAGGGGAGCATTCAGTCTCCTTCTTCCGAGGCATGGAGAAACATGTACAAGCTAGGAATTCCATTACGGTGCGTGTGGAGGGTGGGAATGTTGTCAGTGATCAGGCTGACATTTTGACAGCTGTTCATGACCATTTTTCATATTTGTGAGGTGAGGTTGTGGTTGTTTTTGTGTAGGTTTTCTCTTTTTCTTTGTTTTTCTCTTTTCTTTTTTATTTCTGCTTTTCTTTATCCCTATGGGGACCAAGGGTATTTTAAGCCTCGCCTGACTTTTTTTTTTTAGTTTAAATGCTAATAAACACCACCTTTCAATGCCCCATAATGTCCTATATCTTGTTTTTTTATTTTGAATTGAAATATCATAAACTGCTATGTCAATGACGCTCCTTTGCTTGAAATAAAGGGTATTATAATAAAAAATACAATGAAAAAATAGGCGAAAATGAGAATATCACACTTTATTCCAAAAATAAACAAACTAAATATAAATGAATAAGAAAAACAACACTTGAAAATGAGTGTTTAGGTCCTTTTAGGCAAATCTAAGTCCAATTTTCCTGCAAAAAAGTCTCAAATGTTGCCTGCTGCTGAGTGATAGTTCAAAAAGCAGTTTCGATCTAGGATCACGCAGAAAGGCACTTCACACTTCTGGCATTTCCATGGAGTGTTCATCTTCTTCCCCTCAGTCTGCCTGCAGTAGGCACAAGTTCTCCTTCCGACAGAGGCACGCCTCGATGGGTCTTCTTGGTCAGAGATTGCAATAGGGAGGTGTTCTGCAGGCGCTGCTGGGGCAGGAGAGATCTTTATGGGGGTTCCAAGCAGTTGGGCTGTCAGCTTTTCAGTGAACTGCTTGTGTGTCAAAGCCTTCTGTCACCTGTAAAAGCTTATTTCCTGGTGAATAATGTAAGCGTTGGTCGTGGCAATGTCCAAAAAATGATAAGAGAGTCCAGTACCAGCACATGGTTTTGCGATGAGCTGTGTAATATTGCACAAGCTGATCAGACAGATTGACTCCTCCCATATGTTTATTGTAGTTCACAATGGGGTTTGGGCAAGGTATATGCTGTGTCCCCCATGTGCCTTGCTGGTCCTTGGTGCGTCGAGTCACTTTGTCACCAGTGTAAGCGGGATGAACTGTTGAACAAACTGAAACCCCCCGAGTGTCCATCCATTTTACAAACACAATGGGGCCATCTCGGATCCACCTGATTGTCCCCCTTGGATCCTTCTTGGAGAGGGCATTTTGCTGTGTGTTGGGGCATCCCTTTCTGTTTTCTCTATAGGTGCCACATGCTCCATTATTGATATTCAGCAAGTCTTTGAATAAACATGGGCTGGTATAAAAGTTGTCCATATATAAATGGTAGCCTCCTCCCTGGTAAATTGGATCTATCAGTGACATCACAGGGTCATATGACAGTCCACATCCCTTGGTGAATTTACACTTCCCTGTATAGATTTTGAAGTTGACTGTATAGCCATTACTGCTGCTAGCACAAATAGCTTGAATCCCCATTTCACAGGTTTTTCTTTCATGTACTGAGTCATTCCAGTGTGGGCTTTGGTGGCCACCATTTGCTCGTTGATGGAGAGGTTCTGCTTGGGATGGTATTGGGATTTCCACGCTGTCGTGAGAGTGTCCAAGAGGGGAGTGAGGTGAAAGAGCTTGTCGTGTTCTTTTCCACGTTTGCGATCATTTTCATTCAAATTTCAGAAACGTGTGTGATATCACTTCTTGTTGTGGTTCATCCTGGTGCCATATTTATGCCTTTACACTAACCATACAAATACAATTTCCGTTCCAATCTGCCGCTTACGGCCACACCACCCTGAAAACGCCCGATCTCGTCTGATCTCGGAAGCCTAGCAGAGTTGGGCCTGGTCAGTACTTGAATGGGGAATACCGCCTGGGAATACCAGGTGCTGTAAGCTTTTTGCACTTCCATTTCAGTGTGGGATATTTGGAGAAGAATTCCATTATGATGTCATAGTACTCTTTGATATGTCATTGTTTGATCTTTGTATTACCAATGTCAAGTGTCAGGAGCCACTTTTGTTTGTTGGGGAGAGTGTGGTAACCTTAAAAATGGGGGTATTGCCCTCTTGTGTTTGTGCTTATGTTTTAATTTCTTTATTTTCATTACCTTACACCTGTCACTGAGGATAATTCCCCTCCGATTATGGAGTGCGAAATGTGGAATAGTTATAATCCATGAGGAACTGACGAGCGGAACCAATAACGCATAATAACGTTGCATCCCCAGCTCCTTGAGGTGTGGGACTTTACCCCCCTCCCCTCAGGTAAAATTGGGAAGAGAAAAGCATGGTTCGTGTCTTTATTCCTCCGCACACTTCACTTGTGTTTTCCAGATTGAAGAGCGTGGACCAAGAATCTATTGCTACTGTGGTTCAGCCTGTTTGGGGGACCAGTCCGGGGGCTCGTCCGGGATCCCTCCTCTTCACTGTGATTGGGGAGCAGATCCAGTGACTCAAGAACCACGAGACCAAGGTGGTGAGAAGTGACTGCAGTCCAGTCTGTGGGTGTCCTTGAAGCAAGAACAGGAAGGACAAGGATCTGTGCTTCATGGAGGAGCCGCGCTGCGCCTGTTGACTGATAGTGCAACTACATCACCACATCAACTTCAAGCACCATGTCAAAAACCCGTAAAGAACTGGTATGGAGCATCAAGAAGAGCCTGTTTTGACTCTCCAATAATGACGTTTATGAGATTGCAAGGAGCATTGCAGCTTACAGAGAAGACACAGTTCAGTTAAGTCTGAGTGATGAAGAAGAGTGCATCGATTACATATTGTCTCACCTGCAGCCTCAGACTTTAGTAGATCTGGAAGATGAAGGTATGAGTGAGTTGTTGGTGTTAAATGATCTAATAAGTAAGGTTAGCAATACTTCTGCTTCTTTTATGTCAGATGTTCACGTATCAGGGGTTGAAAAGGCACATGTTTCTCCACATCCATCCACCACAGTTGTAAGCAACATCCCATCCCCACTCCAGCCTAATCCCAGTAACCCACCACATTCTAGCACTCACGCTAACACATTCACAGACTCAGTAGAGCAGTTGAGAAAAATGTATGAGGAGCTGGGAGAGAGACTGAGGCGGTGTGAAGCCATAACTATCCCACAACCCGCAACATACACCTCTCTAGGTGAGTCCCGGCCACACGTCACAGCAATGGCGCCAGAGAGAATGGTAGCCTTAAAAGACCTTTCATACCTCCCACGCAGAGAGTTTAAGGTACATGGGGGACAAATTGGAGACCAGAGTTCTGACATAAGTTACAACAGCATCTGTAAGCAAATCGATGAGGGAGTCAAAGAAGGGTTTGCTGAAGTGGAGATTGTCCGGGGCACTCTGAGGATTGTCAAACCAGGCACCTTTAAGGAGATGCTTATCAACAAAGATGAAATGACCATTCTCGAACTCAAGGGTTTCCTCCTGTCTCACCTTGGCGAGAAAGCAACAACTGAGGTGTTTCAGGAGCTCACAAGGCAGACAGAGCAAGAGTCACCACAGCAGTTCCTGTATCGTATGTTTGGTCTGAAACAAAAACTAATTTTTCAGTCCAAACAAACCAATACTGACATCTCTTATGACCCCCAAACCATCCAACAAGTGTTTCTCCACACAGTCTATCAGGGCCTTGGGACAAAACACACTGACCTTAGACAGCGACTTAGACCCCTTATTTCAGATAGCCAAGTCACTGATGAAGCAATTCTTGGTGAGGTAATGAAAATCATTAATGACGAAAATGAGCGCAAACGCAGGCTTGGGCAACCCTCACGTCTAAAAATGACACATGTACATAGCACCAAGGTAGAAACAGGGGACTTGCAGGGTAAGTCCCCTGTTTCTACAAAGACAAACCAAGAGATAAAGACAATGACAGCAAAAACCACCAGACTATACGACAGCTTAGTGCACAAATGGAAACACTGACGCAGATTGTTACTACTTTGATTGACCAACAGTCAGCTAACTCCAAGGTGACACTTGCTCAGCCGCCACCATCCCGAGCTCCACCCCTTACCCATTTGCCACCGGCAGCCTCTCCAACAATCCCTGGCCAATACTCTCAACCTTTCCTAAATCGACCCCCTGCCCATACAAGAGGAAGAACAGCTTGTTGTCTTAAGTGCACTGAACAAAACCTACAGGAGTGCCGCCACTGCTTTATTTGTGGAGAGGATGGACATCGAGCAGTGGGATGTCTAAAGCGGACCCAGTTCCAGGGAAACGGGCCCCGGTCTCTGCCAAGGGACAGTCAGAGACCGGTGCACAGTATCAGTCCCCACCAGTGAATGGCTCCCAAAATAAACTAACCACAAAACACTGGGTCGACAAACAATCACACACAGTCAGCTGCCAGAGTAGCACCAAATGTCAAATACCTTTAGTGGGAAAGAAGAGCTTGTTGAAGTGTCTAATCTGTGGTTTTCCGGCAACACTGCTGTTTGACACTGGGTCCCAGGTTAGCATTATTGACAAAGAATAGGCTGACACACACATTCCCAATTATGCAGTCAGACCTCTGCAAGAACTTCTAGAAGAAAATCTTGATATTTATGCTGTAAATGGTCAGGCCATCCCCTACCATGGGTGGGTTGAGCTTACTGTCAACCTCACAGGGAATGATGATCCCACGCTCACCATCCAAGCCCCATTCCTGGTTAGTCAGCTCTCACTACCTCAGCCACTGCTTGGAGCAAATGTGCTTGAAGAGATTATTAAGCGACAAGAACTCACTGGTGATGCAATAACAACAGTGGTCAGCCTCCTGCGCCGTGCGTTTGAAGTGGAGGAGGACCAAGTTACCGCCATGATCAATTTCATACAGAGTTCCCCAAGGGCACACAGTGATCCAGCTACAGTAAGAGTGGGCAGAGAAAATTTTGTCATCCCACCAGGGAAAGCAGTACATGTGTGGTGCAGGATACCCCCAAATTTTGATCCGTCTGATACCCTTGTCCTCTATGAACCTCTATGAGGAAAGTACTGTTCTAAGGGAGCTTAGTGTAGGGAATGTCCTCCTAGAAATAAATGGAGCCCGACAACCCCATGTGAAGGTACCCATCTCCAACCATTCACAACACGAGGTCATTTCACCAAGGAGAACACCGCTGGGTACTATTCAGCATGTGGACAAAGTCCTTGAGACAAACGTACCAGGACAATCACTCCCAGACCAACCACTGGCTATAACAAAAACTGCAGACACCAACAGTAAGTTGTCTCAAATCGAATCTCTTACTGAGCCTTGGCTACCTCCAGTGGACATCAGCCACTTGACTCCTGAACAGCAGCAAGCGGTGAAAGAAGTCCTTTATGAGGAATCAGGGGCATTCTCTCGTGGCAGTAGTGATATCGGCTGCATCCCCTCCTTGAAGATGGAGATTAGACTCAAAGATGATACCCCGGTATAGAGGGCTTATGCGTCAATCCCAAAACCCCTTTATAGGGAGGTGAAAGAGTACATTCAGGAGCTGCTCGTGAAAGGATGGATTGTTAAGTCCAAGTCACCCTATGCTGCCCCTGTCATCTGTGTGAGGAAAAGGGATGGTACATTTTGCCTCTGCATCGACTACCGTCTCCTTAATCAGAAAACTGTACCTGATAGACACCCACTACCCAGAATCCAGGACCTCACCGACTCACTGTGTGGATTCAGCTGGTTTTCAGTTCTTGATCAGGGTAAGGCCTACCAACAGGGCTTTATTGCTAAAGGATCAAGGTACCTGACCGTGTTCACAACCCCCTGGGGTCTGTACGAGTGGGTCAGGATACCGTTTGGGTTATCCAATGCGCCAACAGCCTTTCAAAGGAGCATGGAGGAGATGTTAGACACCCTCAGAGATGAATGCTGCATGTACAGGTACTACGCAGAGTCCTCCAGGCCCTGCAGCACGGCGTAAAACTGAAACCTGAAAAGTGCGAGCTGTTCCGCAAGGAGGTTCGTTATGTTGGTAGATTGGTATCAGCAGAAGGGGTAAAAGTTGATCCAAAAGACATTGAAGCAGTGCAGGCTTTGAAACAAAAAAAAAAACAACCCACAAACAGTTGGAGATGTCAGACAACTGCTGGGATTCCTTGGTTACTACCGATCCTATATACAGGATTTCTCGCACATAGCCAAGCCCCTGTATGACTTGCTTCAAGCAAATCCTAACTCGCAGCCGAAAGCAGCCCAGAGAAAAGGGAAAGGTCACCAACAGTCCTCCCGATCCCCAATAGACAGCATTTCTACTGGGCCTTCATGAAAAAAGAGATTGAGGAGTACATAACCAGAAAGTGTCCTTGCATTAAGTAGAAGAAGCCGGCAACCCACGAGAGAGCACCAATGGGCAACATAAAATCTAATTCGCCCCTGGAACTCGTGTGCATAGACTTCCTCCATTTAGAACCCTGCCGGGGTGGAAGTGAATACATTATGGTTGTGATAGACCATTTCACCAGGTTTGCGCAAGCCTACCCCACCAAGAATAAGGCTGGTAAGACAGCTGCTGACCGGCTTTTCAATGACTTTATCCCCCGGTTTGGGTACCCCACAAAACTCCACCATGATCAGGGTAGGGAATTCGAAAATGAGCTTTTCAAAACACTCAGACAACTATCTGGTGTGGGTCATTCCAGAACTTCCCCTTATCACCCTCAAGGAAACCCTGCATAGAGACTAAATCGTACCTTGCTGCAAATGCTTCGGACTCTAGGGGAGAAGGAGAAGGAAAACTGGAAAGACCACCTACCCCATGTCATTCACACTTATAATTGCACTAAACATGAGGCCACAGGATTCTCCCCCTATTATTTGCTGTATGGGCGTCACCCACGTCTCCCCATCGACCTACTTTTTGGCCTCATAACAGAAGAAGAGGAAGAAACCCCAAGGGGATACGCAGGAAAATGGGCAGGAAAATGGGCAGGAAAAATGATGGAAGCATATCAAATAGCAAATGAAAACAGTCAGCAGTCGAGTGCGAAGGGAAAGGGACACTATGAGAAGAGATGCAGGGGCGTGACCCTTCAGCCGGGAGACAGAATGCTGGTGCGTAACCTCAGCGAAAGGGAGGGTCCCGGTAAGCTCATATCATATTGGGAACAGATAATCTATGTGGTCAAAGAACAGGTTGGGGAAAACCCAGTATACAAAGTAACCCCAGAAGCTGGAGGTCGCCCAGATCGTATTCTGCACCGTAACCTTCTTCTGTAAGTGAATGACTTGCCAATAGAGAACCACCCCAGTCAAACCCCCCTAGTACCAGGCACAAAGAAGTTATCAAGTTCCCCTAATGCTCCTGGTGAAAAATGGAGACCCGATTCAAGCGATTCAGAAGATGAGGAAAGAGTAGGGACTTACTGGCTACGGCTACCAAAAGAAAGATCTGAAGCTAAGAATGCTGCCCCAAGTCAGACTATTTCTTGTGAGCCACAAAGTGAACCTAGACACAGTGGGATCCACCTGAGAGAGGGAACTCCAGTTGGAGTAAGAGGAGAGAGGGGGTATGTTATAGATGAAGAATGTGAGGCGCTAAATCAAAGTCAGCAGGGTATGGAGAGCATTCTCAGCCCGATGAAGATCATGAAGTGGATGAAGCAGTTTCTCTTGAAGCCACTGTCCCCGAACCTCTTCCCCCGCACAGAGTCTCCCTGAGGCAGTCATCCAGACAAAGACGGCCAGGCTATGTCTTCACATATCCCTCACTTGGTCAGCCTGCCTATCAGACACGAACCAGAAAAGCATGGTTCGTGTCTTCATTCCTCCGCACACTTCACTTGTGTTTTCCAGATTGAAGAGCGCGGACCAAGAATCTATTGCTACTGTGGTTCAGCCTGTTTGGGGGACCGGTAACAATGTCATAGTACTCTTTGATATGTCACTGTTTTATCTTTGTATGTAATAGTTGGAGCACAATTCAAATGTCATAAACGTGTCTGATGTCAATTCTTTTTGTGGTTCATCCTCGTGCCATATTTATGCCTTTACAGTAGCAATAAAAATACAATTTCCGTTCCAGTCTGATGCTTACGGCCACACCACCCTGAAAACGCCCGATCTTGTCTGATCTCGGAAGCTTAGCAGAGTTGGGCCTGGTCAGTACTTGAATGGGAGACCGCCTGGGAATACCAGGTGCTGTAAGCTTTTGCAATTCCACTTCAGTGTGGGATATTTGAAGAATAATTCCATTATGATTTCATAGTACTCTTTGATATGTCACTGTTTGATCTTTGTATGTAATATTTGGAGCACAATTCATATGTCATAAACATGTCTGATGTCGCTTCTTGTTGTGGTTCATCCTGGTGCCATCTTTATGCCTTTACAGTAGCAATAAAATTATGATTTCCGTTCCAGACTGACGCTTACAGCCATACCACCCTGAAAACGCCCGATCTCGTCTGATCTCGGAAGCAAGTCAGAGTTGGGCCTGGTCACACTGCGCGAAAACCCCCAGAATCCAGAGATATCTTTGCCTGGATACCCTCAGATATGGCTCAAGCATGGTGAAAACTGTCCTGGATACTCTCCGACCATGACAGTTTCAGATGTCATGTCAGGAGCATATCAACTCCCCGTATGGGACCACTTTGATACTAGCAGAATCTGTAGTCCAGATTTTCTCCGGATATGGGATATGGGTCAAGGCCCATATTCGGAGAGTATCCCTACACTAGAGATATCCGGACAGGATATTTCAAGATTCTAATAAAGTAAAATCTAGTGATTTCTGATGTTGATATATCCATCATATGTTCAGTCAGGATTCTGTATATGTAGCCTGTAGCCATATTTGCAGACCAAACACCAGTAATATCCATAGTCTGGATATCTCCAGGTTCTACTCAAGTCAATTCTGGTGATTTCTGATGCCAGGATACCAGTCACGTCAGAGGTCAGAATTCTGACATATTCCAAATCAACAATATTCAGGTAAAAATGACAGCAAACCATTTTACTCCAAACATTTTGATTAAAGAAAATGAATTCACAATAAATATTTCAAAATAAACACTATACTTCACCACCAAACAATATCAACAGAAGAATACAAAATACAGCAGAGAAAGGAAGTCTCCTAAGAGTCTTTATTACTTTCTTCCTCCACAGCATAGCCATAGCAGCTTTTTGCAGGACATGGACTGCAGTTTGTGAAGCCAGCACAGTATCTTGCAAGTTTTGACCTCGGTGCGATTCCCTTCCTCTTCTCATACAAGGCCTTTAGGCATCTGCTGATGACCGCAATGAGCTAGATAGAGTCCCACTTTGGTGAGGGTTCATTATAACATGGTGTTTCCTCCTTGCTTTCCTGAAGTTTTTTTTGCTCCTTTTAAATATGAGAGGTCATCTTCATCCGGATATCCTTGTCAATTTTCACCCGCTTCTTGAATAACTGTGGAAAAACAAGAAAAACAAATTAATTTCAGCTTTCTCCAAACTAAATCTATTTAAAAATAATCAAAAGACAAACGCTTTTAATTTTTTTTGTCAGTGGAAAAACTAAATATGAAGGTGAAATGTATAACTTTCAGTTATATTCATAGCCAAGACATCAGTTTAGATATCACAGATGAGAAGTGAGTACTGGGCTTTGTCAGAGGGTCTGTAGACATCAGGTATCTTCAAAACATGGGACAGACAGATGGAAAACAAGAATAAAGCTCTTTAAAGCACGCAGACACAGGTGAAATTTTTTTTTAGGTGCACCCACACACAAGCTACACAACAGTTTATCATTATATGGGTTCCTTGTTGACTGAGGATGAGGTATTCACACCAAGCTATGACAGACCATATACTCAAAGTATTAAGTTAGGTTAACGAATTCATTAACCACAGGCCATGTCTGGATATATTGTACATATTAACAGACTCAGTATAATGCACCTAAACTTTCCTAAAACTTTTGTATAACTAAACCTTTATATATATATATATATATATATATATATATATATATATATATATATATATATATATATATATATATATATATATATATATATTTATACATATATGTGTATACTTATATGTGTATGCATATCTATCTATATTTATATTATCTAGATATATCTAGATATAGATATGTTAGATATGTAGATATATATACATATACCAGACATTAACAATTCAGAGTTGCATCTTCACCAAGGTTTTTTTTAAAATTATTATTATGTGTGTGTGTGCAGTGAAACATCATGTGCTGAATGCTGTTTATAATATGGTATGTGATATGTATGATATATATATATATATATATATATATATATATATATATATATATATATATATATGTATATATATATATATATATATATATATATATATATATATATATATATATATGTATATATATATATATATGTACACACACACACACACACACACACACACACACATTATTAATAGCATTCAGGCACAAAAAAAAGTTGTCTGTAGCTACCATTTTATTTGGTACATGCCTTGTTCTATCTAGTAATTTTATAGGTATACATGGGAAACAAATGTCTCAACTGTAATTAATTGGTCATGAAATATATTCTATCTGTAAAACCCTCCTTTTCATGACGTCCGAGTCATCACATGTAATTTACATGTTCCTAGAATGCAAGCAGATTCACCGCAGGCGAATCTGCTTGCATTCAGTTATTGCCCTGCTTCTCTGTAAAACTGTTTGCTTTTTGTATTTCAGACGTTGGACGTTTTGTTTACAGCAAAAACAGAGGAGACAAGAGTCTGTCCTTTTTCAAACAACGACCCATGAAACAAAATCATGGGGAAAAAAAAAAGAGTTTTGTCTAAAAGTTGGAAAGAAGAAAACTTATTTACTCCCATTTTGCATCCAAATTACGAGCAATAACTTCATCAATACATACAACTAAAATTGTTTTACTGCAACTTTAGACTAAATTTATACTGATCAGATCTATATGGAGAACTGTTGTTTTGTTTTTTTCCCTCCATCTGATGAGACGACCACCAACTCGCGACATTGTGGAGTCATCAGAAGATGAACATGTAATTTAGCTTCTTTGTAAAAACATACTCTAGAGGAAAACATAAGTTCACTCTGTGAACTTCAGCAAAACATTTGCAATTCAGAATTTCTGACTTGGAAGATTTACAGAGATTAATCTGCCCTGGAAGACACCCAAAATGGCTGATTTGCATGTCATTGTCTGGCATTGTGGCCAAGCCCAGAGCAATTTGCCATTGAAGTGGTCGTTGTGAGGACAATCCCTGTTACAAAAGAGAGAGCCCAAGAAGGTGTAAACTTATCTACAATTTAACATGCCTCTTCTCATGGTTTCCCTTTGACTGCAGCCACAACACATTCACAATGTCTGATTTCCCCATGACACATTTGCTATGTTCAAATGCCTCTTTCATTCCACTGAAGACAGCTGCAATACGTCTAAAGTAGTCTTTTTTACAAGAAGGCAAGAAACTATGTTATATGTTTGTGATAGAACTATTAGCAAAATGTATTGAGTCATGTGCTTCACCCAGCAATAAATTATCCATTGACATATAACATCATATTGGTCAAATTTGTATCGTAAGACTAATATTTAAGTATTTTTTCTTTGCTGTCAAATGAACTTTTCTGCTCACTTGCGTGTGTTTGTAAAAAGAATATACAATAAATAACACAAAAATGTGTTTTTAGTCATTATTGCGACACTGGCCTTCTGTCTGGTATCCTGACACAATATCTGCACAAGTATCCTGAACCCGCATATCAAGAAAGAAAAATGTCAACATTTTGTGACTTTACTAGAAATGGCCCAGATTTTTATAAGGCACAGAGAAATATTCCCTACAGATAAATCAGAATTCCGATTCTTTTTAGTATCTTGACCACAGATACTTCCGGACATGACTGCAGATCATATTCGGAGCTCATATATGACAAATGTCAGACACACCTTGTATCTAGACACAGTATATTACCTCATGCAATATCTTATGTCCATATATCACCAGATATGGTACATGTTGGCCACTGAGGATATTTACCAGAAATGGTCCAGATTATTCTGAGACGTAGTAAAAATATCCCTGACAGATATGTCAGGATTCTGGCCCTTTTCACCCAGTGGAATGGAACTGTGTCATTTGAACCTTGGTAACATGTAATGTAATGGAACTGTGTCGTTTGAACCTTGGCAACATGTAATGTAATGGAACTGTGTCGTTTGAACCTTGGTAACATGTAATGGAATGGAACTGTGTCGTTTGAACCTTGGCAACATGTAATGTAATGGAACTGTGTCATTTGAACCTTGGCAACATGTAATGTAATGGAACTGTGTCGTTTGAACCTTGGCAACATGTAATGTAATGGAACTGTGTCGTTTGAACCTTGGCAACATGTAATGTAATGGAACTGTGTCGTTTGAACCTTGGCAACATGTAATGTAATGGAACTGTGTCGTTTGAACCTTGGCAACATGTAATGTAATGGAACTGTGTCGTTTGAACCTTGGCAACATGTAATGTAATGGAACTGTGTCATTTGAACCTTGGCAACATGTAATGTAATGGAACTGTGTCGTTTGAACCTTGGCAACATGTAATGTAATGGAACTGTGTCGTTTGAACCTTGGCAACATGTAATGTAATGGAACTGTGTCGTTTGAACCTTGGCAACATGTAATGTAATGGAACTGTGTCGTTTGAACCTTGGCAACATGTAATGTAATGGAACTGTGTCGTTTGAACCTTGGCAACATGTAATGTAATGGAACTGTGTCGTTTGAACCTTGGCAACATGTAATGTAATGGAACTGTGTCGTTTGAACCTTGGCAACATGTAATGTAATGGAACTGTGTCGTTTGAACCTTGGCAACATGTAATGTAATGGAACTGTGTCGTTTGAACCTTGGCAACATGTAATGTAATGGAACTGTGTCGTTTGAACCTTGGCAACATGTAATGTAATGGAACTGTGTCGTTTGAACCTTGGCAACATGTAATGTAATGGAACTGTGTCGTTTGAACCTTGGCAACATGTAATGTAATGGAACTGTGTCGTTTGAACCTTGGCAACATGTAATGTAATGGAACTGTGTCGTTTGAACCTTGGCAACATGTAATGTAATGGAACTGTGTCGTTTGAACCTTGGCAACATGTAATGTAATGGAACTGTGTCGTTTGAACCTTGGCAACATGTAATGTAATGGAACTGTGTCGTTTGAACCTTGGCAACATGTAATGTAATGGAACTGTGTCGTTTGAACCTTGGCAACATGTAATGTAATGGAACTGTGTCGTTTGAACCTTGGCAACATGTAATGTAATGGAACTGTGTCGTTTGAACCTTGGCAACATGTAATGTAATGGAACTGTGTCGTTTGAACCTTGGCAACATGTAATGTAATGGAACTGTGTCGTTTGAACCTTGGCAACATGTAATGTAATGGAACTGTGTCGTTTGAACCTTGGCAACATGTAATGTAATGGAACTGTGTCGTTTGAACCTTGGCAACATGTAATGTAATGGAACTGTGTCGTTTGAACCTTGGCAAAATGTAATGGAACTGTGTCGTTTGAACCTTGGCAAAATGTAATGGAACTGTGTCGTTTGAACCTTGGCAACATGTAATGTAATGGAACTGTGTCGTTTGAACCTTGGCAACATGTAATGTAATGGAACTGTGTCGTTTGAACCTTGGCAACATGTAATGTAATGGAACTGTGTCGTTTGAACCTTGGCAACATGTAATGTAATGGAACTGTGTCGTTTGAACCTTGGCAACATGTAATGTAATGGAACTGTGTCGTTTGAACCTTGGCAACATGTAATGTAATGGAACTGTGTCGTTTGAACCTTGGCAACATGTAATGTAATGGAACTGTGTCGTTTGAACCTTGGCAACATGTAATGTAATGGAACTGTGTCGTTTGAACCTTGGCAACATGTAATGTAATGGAACTGTGTCGTTTGAACCTTGGCAACATGTAATGTAATGGAACTGTGTCGTTTGAACCTTGGCAACATGTAATGTAATGGAACTGTGTCGTTTGAACCTTGGCAACATGTAATGTAATGGAACTGTGTCGTTTGAACCTTGGCAACATGTAATGTAATGGAACTGTGTCGTTTGAACCTTGGCAACATGTAATGTAATGGAACTGTGTCGTTTGAACCTTGGCAACATGTAATGTAATGGAACTGTGTCGTTTGAACCTTGGCAACATGTAATGTAATGGAACTGTGTCGTTTGAACCTTGGCAACATGTAATGTAATGGAACTGTGTCGTTTGAACCTTGGCAACATGTAATGTAATGGAACTGTGTCGTTTGAACCTTGGCAACATGTAATGTAATGGAACTGTGTCGTTTGAACCTTGGCAACATGTAATGTAATGGAACTGTGTCGTTTGAACCTTGGCAACATGTATTGTAATGGAACTGTGTCGTTTGAACCTTGGCAACATGTAATGTAATGGAACTGTGTCGTTTGAACCTTGGCAACATGTAATGTAATGGAACTGTGTCGTTTGAACCTTGGCAACATGTAATGTAATGGAACTGTGTCGTTTGAACCTTGGCAACATGTAATGTAATGGAACTGTGTCGTTTGAACCTTGGCAACATGTAATGTAATGGAACTGTGTCGTTTGAACCTTGGCAACATGTAATGTAATGGAACTGTGTCGTTTGAACCTTGGCAACATGTAATGTAATGGAACTGTGTCGTTTGAACCTTGGCAACATGTAATGTAATGGAACTGTGTCGTTTGAACCTTGGCAACATGTAATGTAATGGAACTGTGTCGTTTGAACCTTGGCAACATGTAATGTAATGGAACTGTGTCGTTTGAACCTTGGCAACATGTAATGTAATGGAACTGTGTCGTTTGAACCTTGGCAACATGTAATGTAATGGAACTGTGTCGTTTGAACCTTGGCAACATGTAATGTAATGGAACTGTGTCGTTTGAACCTTGGCAACATGTAATGTAATGGAACTGTGTCGTTTGAACCTTGGCAACATGTAATGTAATGGAACTGTGTCGTTTGAACCTTGGCAACATGTAATGTAATGGAACTGTGTCGTTTGAACCTTGGCAACATGTAATGTAATGGAACTGTGTCGTTTGAACCTTGGCAACATGTAATGTAATGGAACTGTGTCGTTTGAACCTTGGCAACATGTAATGTAATGGAACTGTGTCGTTTGAACCTTGGCAACATGTAATGTAATGGAACTGTGTCGTTTGAACCTTGGCAACATGTAATGTAATGGAACTGTGTCGTTTGAACCTTGGCAACATGTAATGTAATGGAACTGTGTCGTTTGAACCTTGGCAACATGTAATGTAATGGAACTGTGTCGTTTGAACCTTGGCAACATGTAATGTAATGGAACTGTGTCGTTTGAACCTTGGCAACATGTAATGTAATGGAACTGTGTCGTTTGAACCTTGGCAACATGTAATGTAATGGAACTGTGTCGTTTGAACCTTGGCAACATGTAATGTAATGGAACTGTGTCGTTTGAACCTTGGCAACATGTAATGTAATGGAACTGTGTCGTTTGAACCTTGGCAACATGTAATGTAATGGAACTGTGTCGTTTGAACCTTGGCAAATGTAATGGAACTGTGTCGTTTGAACCTTGGCAAAATGTAATGGAACTGTGTCGTTTGAACCTTGGCAACATGTAATGTAATGGAACTGTGTCGTTTGAACCTTGGCAACATGTAATGTAATGGAACTGTGTCGTTTGAACCTTGGCAACATGTAATGTAATGGAACTGTGTCGTTTGAACCTTGGCAACATGTAATGTAATGGAACTGTGTCGTTTGAACCTTGGCAACATGTAATGTAATGGAACTGTGTCGTTTGAACCTTGGCAACATGTAATGTAATGGAACTGTGTCGTTTGAACCTTGGCAACATGTAATGTAATGGAACTGTGTCGTTTGAACCTTGGCAACATGTAATGTAATGGAACTGTGTCGTTTGAACCTTGGCAACATGTAATGTAATGGAACTGTGTCGTTTGAACCTTGGCAACATGTAATGTAATGGAACTGTGTCGTTTGAACCTTGGCAACATGTAATGTAATGGAACTGTGTCGTTTTGAACCTTGGCAACATGTAATGTAATGGAACTGTGTCGTTTGAACCTTGGCAACATGTAATGTAATGGAACTGTGTCGTTTGAACCTTGGCAACATGTAATGTAATGGAACTGTGTCGTTTGAACCTTGGCAACATGTAATGTAATGGAACTGTGTCGTTTGAACCTTGGCAACATGTAATGTAATGGAACTGTGTCGTTTGAACCTTGGCAACATGTAATGTAATGGAACTGTGTCGTTTGAACCTTGGCAACATGTAATGTAATGGAACTGTGTCGTTTGAACCTTGGCAACATGTAATGTAATGGAACTGTGTCGTTTGAACCTTGGCAACATGTATTGTAATGGAACTGTGTCGTTTGAACCTTGGCAACATGTAATGTAATGGAACTGTGTCGTTTGAACCTTGGCAACATGTAATGTAATGGAACTGTGTCGTTTGAACCTTGGCAACATGTAATGTAATGGAACTGTGTCGTTTGAACCTTGGCAACATGTAATGTAATGGAACTGTGTCGTTTGAACCTTGGCAACATGTAATGTAATGGAACTGTGTCGTTTGAACCTTGGCAACATGTAATGTAATGGAACTGTGTCGTTTGAACCTTGGCAACATGTAATGTAATGGAACTGTGTCGTTTGAACCTTGGCAACATGTAATGTAATGGAACTGTGTCGTTTGAACCTTGGCAACATGTAATGTAATGGAACTGTGTCGTTTGAACCTTGGCAACATGTAATGTAATGGAACTGTGTCGTTTGAACCTTGGCAACATGTAATGTAATGGAACTGTGTCGTTTGAACCTTGGCAACATGTAATGTAATGGAACTGTGTCGTTTGAACCTTGGCAACATGTAATGTAATGGAACTGTGTCGTTTGAACCTTGGCAACATGTAATGTAATGGAACTGTGTCGTTTGAACCTTGGCAACATGTAATGTAATGGAACTGTGTCATTTGAACCTTGGCAACATGTAATGTAATGGAACTGTGTCATTTGAACCTTGGCAACATGTAATGTAATGGAACTGTGTCGTTTGAACCTTGGCAACATGTAATGTAATGGAACTGTGTCATTTGAACCTTTGCAACATGTAATGTAATGGAACTGTGTCATTTGAACCTTGGCAACATGTAATGTAATGGAACTGTGTCGTTTGAACCTTGGCAACATGTAATGTAATGGAACTGTGTCGTTTGAACCTTGGCAACATGTAATGTAATGGAACTGTGTCGTTTGAACCTTGGCAACATGTAATGTAATGGAACTGTGTCGTTTGAACCTTGGCAACATGTAATGTAATGGAACTGTGTCGTTTGAACCTTGGCAACATGTAATGTAATGGAACTGTGTCGTTTGAACCTTGGCAACATGTAATGTAATGGAACTGTGTCGTTTGAACCTTGGCAACATGTAATGTAATGGAACTGTGTCGTTTGAACCTTGGCAACATGTAATGGAACTGTGTCGTTTGAACCTTGGCAAAATGTAATGGAACTGTGTCGTTTGAACCTTGGCAACATGTAATGTAATGGAACTGTGTCGTTTGAACCTTGGCAACATGTAATGTAATGGAACTGTGTCGTTTGAACCTTGGCAACATGTAATGTAATGGAACTGTGTCGTTTGAACCTTGGCAACATGTAATGTAATGGAACTGTGTCGTTTGAACCTTGGCAACATGTAATGTAATGGAACTGTGTCGTTTGAACCTTGGCAACATGTAATGTAATGGAACTGTGTCGTTTGAACCTTGGCAACATGTAATGTAATGGAACTGTGTCGTTTGAACCTTGGCAACATGTAATGTAATGGAACTGTGTCGTTTGAACCTTGGCAACATGTAATGTAATGGAACTGTGTCGTTTGAACCTTGGCAACATGTAATGTAATGGAACTGTGTCGTTTGAACCTTGGCAACATGTAATGTAATGGAACTGTGTCGTTTGAACCTTGGCAACATGTAATGTAATGGAACTGTGTCGTTTGAACCTTGGCAACATGTAATGTAATGGAACTGTGTCGTTTGAACCTTGGCAACATGTAATGTAATGGAACTGTGTCGTTTGAACCTTGGCAACATGTAATGTAATGGAACTGTGTCGTTTGAACCTTGGCAACATGTAATGTAATGGAACTGTGTCGTTTGAACCTTGGCAAAATGTAATGTAATGGAACTGTGTCGTTTGAACCTTGGCAACATGTAATGTAATGGAACTGTGTCGTTTGAACCTTGGCAAAATGTAATGGAACTGTGTCGTTTGAACCTTGGCAAAATGTAATGGAACTGTGTCGTTTGAACCTTGGCAAAATGTAATGGAACTGTGTCGTTTGAACCTTGGCAACATGTAATGTAATGGAACTGTGTCGTTTGAACCTTGGCAACATGTAATGTAATGGAACTGTGTCGTTTGAACCTTGGCAACATGTAATGTAATGGAACTGTGTCGTTTGAACCTTGGCAACATGTAATGTAATGGAACTGTGTCATTTGAACCTTGGCAACATGTAATGTAATGGAACTGTGTCATTTGAACCTTGGCAACATGTAATGTAATGGAACTGTGTCGTTTGAACCTTGGCAACATGTAATGTAATGGAACTGTGTCGTTTGAACCTTGGCAACATGTAATGTAATGGAACTGTGTCGTTTGAACCTTGGCAACATGTAATGTAATGGAACTGTGTCATTTGAACCTTTGCAACATGTAATGTAATGGAACTGTGTCATTTGAACCTTGGCAACATGTAATGTAATGGAACTGTGTCGTTTGAACCTTGGCAACATGTAATGTAATGGAACTGTGTCGTTTGAACCTTGGCAACATGTAATGTAATGGAACTGTGTCGTTTGAACCTTGGCAACATGTAATGTAATGGAACTGTGTCGTTTGAACCTTGGCAACATGTAATGTAATGGAACTGTGTCGTTTGAACCTTGGCAACATGTAATGTAATGGAACTGTGTCGTTTGAACCTTGGCAACATGTAATGTAATGGAACTGTGTCGTTTGAACCTTGGCAACATGTAATGTAATGGAACTGTGTCGTTTGAACCTTGGCAACATGTAATGTAATGGAACTGTGTCGTTTGAACCTTGGCAAAATGTAATGGAACTGTGTCGTTTGAACCTTGGCAAAATGTAATGGAACTGTGTCGTTTGAACCTTGGCAACATGTAATGTAATGGAACTGTGTCGTTTGAACCTTGGCAACATGTAATGTAATGGAACTGTGTCGTTTGAACCTTGGCAACATGTAATGTAATGGAACTGTGTCGTTTGAACCTTGGCAACATGTAATGTAATGGAACTGTGTCGTTTGAACCTTGGCAACATGTAATGTAATGGAACTGTGTCGTTTGAACCTTGGCAACATGTAATGTAATGGAACTGTGTCGTTTGAACCTTGGCAACATGTAATGTAATGGAACTGTGTCATTTGAACCTTGGCAACATGTAATGTAATGGAACTGTGTCGTTTGAACCTTGGCAACATGTAATGTAATGGAACTGTGTCGTTTGAACCTTGGCAACATGTAATGTAATGGAACTGTGTCGTTTGAACCTTGGCAACATGTAATGTAATGGAACTGTGTCATTTGAACCTTTGCAACATGTAATGTAATGGAACTGTGTCATTTGAACCTTGGCAACATGTAATGTAATGGAACTGTGTCGTTTGAACCTTGGCAACATGTAATGTAATGGAACTGTGTCGTTTGAACCTTGGCAACATGTAATGTAATGGAACTGTGTCGTTTGAACCTTGGCAACATGTAATGTAATGGAACTGTGTCGTTTGAACCTTGGCAACATGTAATGTAATGGAACTGTGTCGTTTGAACCTTGGCAACATGTAATGTAATGGAACTGTGTCGTTTGAACCTTGGCAACATGTAATGTAATGGAACTGTGTCGTTTGAACCTTGGCAACATGTAATGTAATGGAACTGTGTCGTTTGAACCTTGGCAACATGTAATGTAATGGAACTGTGTCGTTTGAACCTTGGCAACATGTAATGTAATGGAACTGTGTCGTTTGAACCTTGGCAACATGTAATGTAATGGAACTGTGTCGTTTGAACCTTGGCAACATGTAATGTAATGGAACTGTGTCGTTTGAACCTTGGCAACATGTAATGTAATGGAACTGTGTCGTTTGAACCTTGGCAACATGTAATGTAATGGAACTGTGTCGTTTGAACCTTGGCAACATGTAATGTAATGGAACTGTGTCGTTTGAACCTTGGCAACATGTAATGTAATGGAACTGTGTCGTTTGAACCTTGGCAACATGTAATGTAATGGAACTGTGTCGTTTGAACCTTGGCAACATGTAATGTAATGGAACTGTGTCGTTTGAACCTTGGCAACATGTAATGTAATGGAACTGTGTCGTTTGAACCTTGGCAACATGTAATGTAATGGAACTGTGTCGTTTGAACCTTGGCAACATGTAATGTAATGGAACTGTGTCGTTTGAACCTTGGCAACATGTAATGTAATGGAACTGTGTCGTTTGAACCTTGGCAACATGTAATGTAATGGAACTGTGTCGTTTGAAGCATAAAAACATCAAACAGAATAGAACTGTGTTGATTGAACCATGGCAATATTAAACAGAATGGAACTGTATCATATTACACAAAAACGTCAAACACAATGGAACTGTGTCCAAATATCACACAAAAAGATCAAACACTGACATATCAAAGAGTACTATGACATCATTACGGAATTATTCTCCAAATATCCCACACTGAAATGGAAGTGCAAAAGCTTACAGCACCTGGTATTGAAACACTGGTATACAAACACACATGCACATCTTCGGAACCCTGCTGTTGAGAAAAGTGATACTTGAGTGAAAGGCTACTCCAATAATGGATTTATTTCCAGCACATGGGCTGAGACTCAGAGACAGGACACACAAACACACCCACAGGTTCTCCAGGGTTGTGATTTGAGAATATGGATAAAAAGCCTGCAGCCCATCCAGAAGATGAGAGGTTACGACTACTACAGCTTAAGTACTCCACTCCAAATTTAGCTTCCAAGCGCTATTAAACCAATATGCATCTGTGTATAGATCCTCTGGTTTACGATGAAAACACACCCACTCATTCACCCTGAATCCAGCTTTCATGCTCACAGTGCGTCCCGTCCATGCACTGGCTTAATTCTGCACAGATCCAAGTAAAAGCAAACATTACACATGAAATTTGGGATGCTACAGTAATAATTGGAAGTTTGTAAATGCAAATAAAACATGAGTCTGTCGCTTTTGGAGTTGGCTTTTGTGAGACGAAAGTGCACCGTAGTGAAGTAAAGGAGGATAGAGAGTGTTTTTGAAGTTCTGGAAACAGATGGGTGCACAGTATGTGATAGAAGACGAAACAAGGAGTGTGAAGACAGACGGAGACAAAGAGATGGAGTGAAGCAGGGAGGGTGCTGGACAGACAGCTGGTCGGCTGCAGCCAAATAACCGACAGCAGGACTACAATATAACGTCACAACGCCATACTGGATGTTTGTCCCTGCAGGCGACCTGCGCTCCTTAATCCAAACACAAGGTCCCCTCACAAGGTTTCACTGTTTTGTGATGATCAAGTGTGAGCTAAATGCAAAAAATTGGAAAAATTTATAAATAAATGAGATGAGAACAGATTTGAATAATAACAAGCTGAATTTAATAGAAGATTAGAGGGCAGTGTGTTGCTGCGTTAATAATTCATTGTGAGTTGGGTAGATTGACTCTTCATGCATTTATCTTCTATAAGAGATAATGATTTAATAAAAACAGCCTGTTGAAGAGAGAAGGCAGAGTCCTGCTGCAGATCCTGGGGTGTAGGGAGCTGCGCGGGGCTCTCCCTTTGCAAAGGCGAAATATACCGAAGGTACCGTCGGATTTTCTTTGTCCAGCATCCAGCGAGCCCTGAACCCTGGAGAAGGCTGAGGATTGATTTCAGCGCCTCAACATGGTCCAGATCACCATCAAAATTTAATCAGTTCTTCCTTTTCACATTTCCAACAACTCCTGAAACAGTCATGAATTTCTGTCCATAACTTTTTGAGATATGTTGAACATAAACAAACAGATAAACAAACAAACAAATAAAACAAATAAAAAATAAATGCTGGTAAAAGCACAACCACCTCGGCAGAGATAATTATTGCTGCTTAAATAAGAAATTAATAAAAAATTGTAAGATGTTTGTAAAATTCATTCATTCATTTTCCAAACCGCTTATTCCAATACACCCTGGACAGCTCGCCAGTCCATCGCAGGGCCACACAGAGAGATGAACAACCACTCACACTCATTCCTAGGGGCAATTTAGAGTAACCAATTAACCTATCATGCATGTCTTTGGATGGTGGGAGGAAGCCGGAGAACCCAGAGAGAACCCATGCATACACGGGGAGAACATGCAAACTCCACACAGAAAGGCCACTGACCAAACCAGCCAAGGATTGAACCAGTGACCTTCTTGCTGTGCAGCCCGTTTTTAAAATTCTTTTTTTTTTGTTTTTTTATTTTTAACCTGTCCTGTCCAGCATCTCAGCATACAGAACAACAATCTACCTGCCATATTTTTGCCAGACAGATTTGCTCTGTCATATCTCATGTAAATAGCTGCCCTTGGTAATCTGAATATTTTTATTATTATGATAATTATTTGATTTTATTTATTTATTTTTTTTCCTTTTATCATTTTGCAATCATCGTCAGTCTTGATATGGCCGAGCTGGACCTGGCAGGGAAAAAAAAAGAGGAAATGAAAGGAGGAAAAAGAGAGAGAGAAAAGAAAGGCGTGTCTAAGCTGCTAAAGTTACAGTATTTGCAAAGCAATATAAAATACTGAAAAAATACAACAAGACATAAGTAGGATAGTGACAATATTCAAAAACAGACAAAAATGAAAAATAAAAGTAAAAAAAGTAAATGAATGAATAAAATAACAATGACAATACCAACCGTTATTAAACATACCTACAGAGAGTCATCAGCAACATTTAGTAGGAAGCAGATGGGAAGATGAGCGCATGTGGGCGTGCACGTGTGACTGTTCAACCTGTGATCATGCAATCAAAGATCAGCTGAGTGCTTGTAGGGGAGCACGACCACGACCCGAGGTGTAGGGGAGGAAGCCAAGGCCCCCAGGGCCCGGCAAGCCCACCGCGCACAGAGCCCGGGCAGGCAAAGCAGAGAGAGCCTCCGTCCCCCGAGCCCAGAGCAGTGGAAGCCTCCAGGCAGGCGCCACCCGGCGCCACGAGGCAGGGGCACCGGGTAGCACAGGGCGACGGCACGCCGGCACAGAGAGCCGGCAGCCCACAGGCCCCAGGACCACCCGTCCCCCCGGCAGAGCCCCGGCCAAGACCCAGCTGGCCCCGCCCACCCAGAGCAAAACCATCGCGGGCCGGCGCCACCACGATACCAGGGGCGGGATCCCCAAGGACAAGGACACGTCCGTAGACCCTCCCCCCAACAACCCTCCCCACAACCCTCCCGCTGCTTCCTATCCCCCCTCTCCAGCACCCTCCCCATCCCTCTCCCTCCCAATCCCCCCCCCCCCCAGCAACAGTCGGAGCCGGAGGACTGCAGGCCCCAGACCTGAACTCTCCACATTCACACACACACACACTTATGCAGCCAACCAGAGACCCTGCCGCCCCCCCCCCCCCCCATGCGCCCCAGGCATCGCCCAGGACAGAGGGCCCCCCGCAGCGCCCCGCCCCCAACCCCCAGGCCAGCTCCAAGCCCGCCCCCCGCATCCCGAGTGCTCCCCATGAAGAGGGGACATAGGAAGACCCCTGCCCCCCCCCCCCCATCCGCCTGCATCTGTGGTGTGTGCATGGGTGGGTCGTCGTTGTAGTGCAAGTAAAAAAAAAGAGGTGGCCGTGGGGGGGTGGGACCAGCTGCTGCCAGACAGCCAGACCCCCCCTCCCCAGCATTCCCTTGTTTAAGTGTGTGTGTGTGTGTGTTAAGTGTGTGTGCTGCTTGTGTAAATGTAATAGTGTCTAAGTTGTGAGTAAAATCGGGGGGAGAAAGACCCCAATGGGAGGGGATGGGCAAGAGCCCCCGCTGTAGCTCCTGTCCCCCCCCCATGGCCAAGGCGCCTGTCCCCTCCAAACCCTAAATGTATATTGGTGTCTATGTTGCAATTAAAATTTAGTGGGGCAGGTGGTCGCCGGGGTCCATCGGGTTCCCGGGACCACCGACTTCACCCCCCCACCGTGCCCTATATGCTGTATGTATGATGTCGGAGGGGGGCATGGGGAGGGGCACAACCAGGGGAGAAGGACTCCTCCCCTGGGCGACCAACTCCTCAGCTGGCTGCAGTAGGTGCCCCCACCTCACCGGGACAGCCCCAGGGCAGAAGGGCAAGCTCCGGCCCGCCAGGTGCAGCAAGAGGCAGCACCCCGGTTGTCCCCCCATCCCCGGCAGCCCAGCGCCAACACTCCAGGGGCCGGAGAGTCCCCGGCCCCCACCCAGACATCCATCCAGGTCCGGGGCCCGGCGCCACCAGCAACGCCAAGACTGCCACCGACGGGAGGAGACATGGACCCTATTCCTACCCCCCCCCATTCCCAACCGCCCCCCCCCCCCCCCCCCCCCCTCCTATAAATCTGCTACTATTAATTCCATATTGTGATGATAGAGTGTCAAAAGATAAAATTCTTCTGTTATGGATAATATGCTCTAAATAATTAATTCCTTTATTAATCCATTGTTTAAAGTTGATCATATTTTTGTTTAGAAGAATGTCAGGGTTGTTCCAGATAGGTGTGAGTTTACATGGGATTATTGATGAATTGTTTTTGTTTTTGTTTTTTTTACAAACAAAAGATGTTTGTAAAATTCTACCTGTATGATACAGTTGATGATCCTGGTGAAGCTGGGATGTTGCATTAAATGTGAATAACAGCAGAAACTTGCTAAAGAAATTTTAACAGATATTTAGCTAAATGGACAAGATATCTGTTTATCTAAAAACTGATTAATTTTATTTAATTCTTTTGCTAATATTCACTCATTTTACATTGATGCCTGTAACACGTTCCACAAAAAGCAGATACAAGTGACAAAAGGCTGGGAAAGTAAAGAAACACCCAAAAAACACACCTGTGAACAGGTTTGTTGTAAAGAAGTGGATGCCATGATTTGCATATTTCATAAATTACACAATTAATTAAGATTGACTGAAATTCTCATTTAAATATAACATTCACACACAAATTAAATATAATATGGATAAAAATAAAATACACAACATGGAGCCTAACCGTCAAATTGTAAAGAAAAATACTCAAAACTGAATCAAAGTTTTTAATCAGAGATTTTTAAACAGACTGAGAGATAGCGTATTTCTCTGAAGGGGGTACCTTATCCCTTCTATGTGTAGTTTATCAATAATATTTCACTCTGCAGAGATGTCTAGTAAGGAAAACAGGTTAAAACTACAGCAAAAAGAACTGTGTGAGGCGGTTCATAAATATAAGATTCATAATAACACCTAATATTTATCTTCTTCAGCCATTTATATGAACATTGTTCTGAAAATGACCCTGCACACATGCAGTGATAAAGGATGGAATATACTGATTTTAACTGAACTCTGTAAGACACCGGATTACATTCATTTTTGTGTAAAAAGAGTTGGACTTTAGTAAAAATAAAAACCTGTGAATGAAGCTTGCTTTATACCTTCTTGTGTAACTCATTTATTTGGGAAAAAAGAACAATAAACTTAAAAAATGAACAAAATAAAAATGTAGAACACAAGTGTCCTGTTATTGCAAATTATTTTGAAAATAATTCTGAGTTGAAAATGTTGCCATCACCTAGTAACAGCATCGTTGCGATGGGGTGGGGCTAATAGAATGGAATTCCTCTGATAGCCTACGTCTCCTAGCAGCAGAGGGACCATCCTTTCAGTCCTTTGATCTCAGTGATGTCATAAAAACAGGTTATAAGAGTCACAACGTTCTGTCATTTTACAGATAGAAGCAGAAGAATCAGCGCATATGTTTGTTATAATTGAACCACGTATTGAAAACGCAACTTTTATTTAACACGTCTTTACGCAGTGAAAATGAACAACACCATGGATAGAACAAGCAGTTTACCAACCAAACACACGCCTAAGGCCGATTTAATGGATTTGATTCAACCGGTGGTTGAATCCTGTTTTGGTCTGCTGAACCGGACTCAATGCGTCAAACTGGTATCAGGAAACCCAGATGAGGAGAGCAACATTATTTTTAAAGGTCTGATGTTTGAAATCGTGACAATTGTCACAAATTTAGTCAAAGGGAAGATTCACGCACAATGTCAAATATCCAAGGAGGATGTTTTGGCCACAGTAGGTGACGCTGTTCCCAAGACTTTTGCAAAAGTTTTGAAAATCAAAGAAGACATCAAACTGGAGAAATCTGACTCTGACAAGTTTAATTGTGGAAGAGGTGACAGAGTGAATTCTGACAGTGAAAAGCCCAACTCTCCCATCAAAAATGTTGATGGAATGGTCTCAAACACATGCATAATGCTGAGAAAGTTGTTTCAAGCCATTGGCAAACTGAAAAGAAATCCAAACTCCCTGAACTGAAACGGTGGACGACATGGAGGCAAAGTCCACAGAAACCGAAGCTCACGTTAAAAGTTCAGACGTGGACAGATCATCTGAATCTGGACAGATTCAAGACCTTTCAGATGTCAATCTGGGAGAGACACGTGCTTCCCTCCCAAAATCTACACGAAAGCCAAAAAGAGATGTTAAAAAACAAGCTGAGGAGGGCTCATCACTCAGATCTGTGGAGTCCAGAGAAATCCCACAGAGTCCTCTAAAACAGGACTGTGTTCCAAAAGCCGATTTCATCCAGGAAGATCAGGCGCCACAAGAAACAGTCCCCAAAAAGGCTCATGTTTTAAAGATGAAGAATCTTCCTTGCCTGGAATATCCAAAACAATTCCCGATGTGGAGTCTCTACGTCTTCTGAAGAAGAAGCCTGAAGCTGTAACCAAGCGAGAACAGGCAATGCAGTACCCTTCTCCAGACTTAAGGCCATTTTTCAAGTTGTTAGCAGCTCCTGACAAATCTGAAGAGAGACATCAGGACCAACAACACAAAGAATGGGCCAAAATGTTGGTGAAAACACTCGTGGAAATTTTAATTTCTGTGCCTTTCTGAAGATGGCATGTTCCCAGTATGACTGCTTTCAAAGGGCGTCTCTGCAAGAAAATGTGGGTGGAAGTTAAGCGATTAAACGTCAACATTCCCCTTGTAAATCTTACAAAACTGGAAAGGGACATCTACAAGGACCTCTGTAAATATTTTTCCATTCCACAATTAATTGCTGAGAAATGTCTTCTGAACAGAGACTGATTTACAGATGAGGTTATTGTCAGCTCATTTAAAAAACACATCTTAAAGAGTAACTGGAAGACCAGGAAAGCAGCAAAAGTTTGCTTCATCTGTGTGGCGTTGCATCACAAAACTGTTTAGATGTCACAAGAAGGTTCATGTTGTTTGAAAACTAATCTAAAGTGAAATATACATAAGTATTAGAAGGAAATGCAATGTCAATAACAAGTCAATCATTAATACAACAACAACATATCAGCACATAAAACTTAAAAAATACACAAACAAAAAAGACACAATATAAAAACACAACAATTAAAAACCAAAAAACATGTTTCCCTTCTGGCGTGTCCCTCTGAAGGCATCGCCACAGAAAATAATCACAGCCGAATTAGCACAGTTTCCAAAACAAATCAATCATTAATACATGAACAACATACAACAACAAATAAACACATAAAATGTAAAAATCAACAAACAACATAAAAATGTGACAACAACCAAAATGCATGTTTCCCTTTTGGCGTGTCCCTCTGAAGGGGCCGCCACAGCAAATCATTGCAACCTAATTGGCACACGTTTCACACCAGATGCCCTTCCTGACTCAAACCTCTGCATTTAGCAGTACCGTAGGGAAGCCGGACTTAAACCACCGGCCGTCATGTCAAAAGACAAGCGGCTCTACCACCTGAACCACTGCCACAACTAGCAATCAAAATACACATAAACAAAAACAAAATAATAAAACAAAAGCAAAAAAAGTTTTAAAAAAAATATACAAACAAAAAAATATAAATACACAAAACAAACATTAAAATCAATAAACACAACATATACACATGAAACCCTAAAAATCAACAAACAAAATGTACAAATAAATTTAAAAAATCTAAAAACAAAATACACAAAGACACAAAAAACATGTAAATAAATAAAATATAAAAATACAAATGGTGAAGACTCAATTTAAAAAATGTATACAATTAAATAGAAAGTTTGCGATTAATCTCAAAAAACTAAATTTTAATTGTGACAAAATATGCCAAAAAAAAGCTTTTTTTTTTTCTTTTTAATTGCACAACTGAATCAAAACACAGACATTAATTATGAGTACAAATACTGATAGCATTGAGGCACACATTACCACTGTTTTGGGTTTACTCCGCTTTTGTTCTACTCTTTCTGTCACGAATTCCGATGTCTGACTACATCTTCGATTCCACCCCCACGACATATAAAAGTTATATCAACATACAAATAAGAACATTTTTACACTTAAAAACACATGCACGTTACCCACACACGCACATATCTCAACCCTTCCCCTGACCAGTTATGTGTAAATAAAAACTAATAACTTCAGGATTTTGTCATCTGTAAGTGGCTTGCGTCTTTATGGGGACTAGTGTAGTTTGACTTTTGCTGTACAAAAGTCTGACGCCGTTTGTGTACTTCATAAAGAAATGCAACTTTTCGTCCTATTGAAATAAATAAGACTCAGTTGACATGAGCCATAAACCAGCTCAGTCTTTCACCTTCAAAGTTTAAACGGATCACAAAATATTAAACTTTTACTTTATGAAAGAAAATTCTCATATTTTTTATGTCATCGACACAATCACAGATTACGTTTTCAGAAATTGGTCCAAAATCCTCTCCACTTCCTCTAAAGTCCTCTGAAACATATGTTAAGTTATATATCAAAACTTAGGAAATCAAGTGTGCTACAAAACTAGCCAACTTGAAAATCCGATTTGCTGCAGTGCTCCACATGGGAGACTCAGCATCCAGCCTAATTCATAGCTTAGTTCCCCAGGACTAGTCCAGGGACAGGCACACTCCAGACCAGGGTCCAGAACTCCAGGCCTGGGTGCTAGATCCCAGACTTGTTTCCAGACCTAGGCATATGTGCCGATGTCGATACACATGTCAAGACCTCCAGGACCGTGTCCAGACCTCCATTCATAGGTCCAGACCTCCAGGCCTGGGGACAGACCTCCAAGCAAAGATCCATACCACCTGGGTAATAATACCCAGACCCAGGTCCAACTGTCCAGACCTATGTGTAGACCTCTAGACCTGAAGGTGCTCCAGGTATCGATGCCTGGGGGCTCAGGCATGGATGCAAATCATCGCAACCTAATTGGCACATGTTTTACGCCAAATACCTAAAACATGTGCCAATTAGTTTGCGATGATTTGCTGTGGCGGCCCCTTCAGAGGGACACGCCAAAAGGGAAACATGTATTTTGGTTGTTAATTGTCGCATTTTTATGTTGTTTGTGTACAGTTTTCCAACAATGGATCCTGACCTCCATACCCATGTTCAGACCTTCAAGCCTGTGTCAAGACCCCCATGTCAAGGTCCAGATCTCTTGGCCTGGTTCAAGACTTCCATGACGAGATACAGACATTCAGGTCTAAAGTAGGACTGGGCGATATATCAAATATACTCGAAATATCGTGGTTAGTCATATAGAAAATGTCTATGTTTGTCATATTCGAGTTGCCCTGTTGTCACGTAGTTGATTTTTGCTGTGGGTGGGGTTTTTCCCACTCCTCCTTCACTGTCAGCACCGCTTTGCACAGAGAGTTAAAGCAAGCGCACCGAGTTATGTACATAACGTGAGCTATGTGCTACATCATGACAGGCAGCGTGGTGTAGCAGCTTTTCTAGCAGAGAACTCCAGTAGCAGTAGCAGCGCGAGTTACAGAAAATGGAGGGAGAATTTGTTCCAAAGAAAAATAGTACAGGATCCATCATTTGGCAATGGTTTGGATACCGGAGAGAGGATGTTGGCCAAACAACTGTTGTATGCAAAGTATGTCGCAAAAATGTCACCACAAATTTAAAATGACATGTTTGTGCCACTGCTTTAACTGTTAAATAAATACGGTTTTGATCAATTTGCTTGGTTACAATTTCATCCTTTTTGGCATGAATATTTAAAATCAGCATACCTTCATGCAGTATGAACAATTATGTTTTAATGTAGACACAAAATCATCTCACTGATGTGATTGTATGCACCAAAGCATGGCCGTAAGAAACAGATGTGGATGAAAAATGCCTTTTTGAGGTTGCTCCAAATGCATAAAGCTGTTGCCAACATGATATAGATCAAGCAGTGACATCACACATGTTTATGACATTTGAAATATGTTCCAAATATTACACTGAAAGATCAAAGAGTGACATCATAAATTAAATGTTCTCCAAATGTCCTACATTCACATAAGTGGAAAAGCTTAGAGCACCTGATATTCCCAGGCGGTTACTCCAGATTTTGTGCGTACGCCAGAGTCAGAGTGGCTGTGGAGGTAAGAACTTTTTACTGTCAAGTTGTGTTTTGCAAGATCAGAAGAGATCGGGCGTGTTAACGTTGGTATGGCTGTTAGCAGCATATATGACCGGAAATTGCTTCTTTTGTTGTTGCTCTAAATGCAAGAAGTTGGTGCCAACATGACACAGATCAAGCAGTGACATCCCACACGTTTATGACATTTGAAATGTGCTCCAAATCTTACACAGAAAGATCAGAGAGTGACATGTCAAAGATCAAAGAGTGACATCATAAATGGAATGTTCATCATGTGTTTTCATAAATCCAAAAAGTTGACTATAATTGGTTTGGGCTGGTTTTTTGCATGCGACAGTTTGCAAATGAGACCCAAGGTCCGACCCTTCTTAGCTTGCAAGATCAGAAGAAATGGGACGTGTTCAGATTAGTATAGCCGTAAGCAGCATATATGACCACAAACTGCCTATTTGTTGTTGCTCCAAATGCAAGAAGCTGGCGCCAAGATGACATAGATCAAGCTGTGACATCACACACATTTATGACATTTGAAATGTGCTCCAAATTTTACACAGAAAGATCAAGTCACTTATCTCTGATGTCGGAAGAGAAAGGGTTGATTTCTGTCCACTTCTAATACCTATACACTGGGGGCCAAGGAAGCGTTGTGGACAGTGGCTAAGTCCTCAGAAGGGTCAAATTTTCAAAGTTCTCCAAAATGGACCAAACTCATACAGGAAGACAGAGACCCATAGCAGAGTCCAAGTGCCAAGGTTAGGGCCTGTAGAACAAACAGGAACCAGATGGGAGTGAGGTAAGAGAAAGGGTTGATTTCTGTCCACTTCTATTCCCTATACACTGGGGGCCAAGGAAGCCTTGTGGACAGTGGCTATTTCTCTGTCATGGATTGTCCTAGGATGCTGATACTCACAGGACAGACTCAGTGGAGCTTTGTGGGGTTGCCCTGTGAATCCCAGCAACGTAGGACCTACCCTGACTGAGAAAAAGTCTCTGTCCACAAGGCATCCCCAGGCTCCAATGCTCAGGGATTGGAAGTGGATGGAAATGGACTATTACCCTTCCCCTTCTCCCACCGTGTCCCCCTTTGTTCTAGAAGGCTTAAACTTTCAATTTCAAACTATTTTAGGACCCAGGACACATTGGTAAAGTGTGGCAAAATTTGAAGAAAATTTCAATTTTAGGGGACATCCTCCACGTCCCATGCCCAGGAACAGTGCACCTTTCCTGGGAAAGTGTGAGGGGTTGGTCCTGGAGCCTTCCAGGACCTTCTGACAACATTTTTACCCAAAAATGAGGCCTCCAATGGGGGGGTTATGCATAGCTCCAGGGGGGTTTCAGACCTGTAGCTAGCCCATCTGAGAGCACTTTTCTTGGGGCATCTGACTTCCACAGATGGCCCTGGAGGTCCATAGTTTTTTTTAAAGAACTTTTTCTGATTTTGCCTAAACTTTAGCCATGTCATACCTGTCCCAAATGAAGCACCCTGTCCCATTTTAGGGCCTGAGGGACAAACAGGGACAAAAGTAAGGGTATGTGTCTAAAAGCGTCCACTAGCAATCCCTTACCATTATGGTCCAGGGACACTTTGTGGACAGTGGCCATTTCTCTGTCATACATTGTCCAAGCAGGCTGAAACTCACAGGGCAGACTCAGTGGAGCTCTAGAAACTGGCCCTGTGAATCCCAGCATCATATGACTAACTGTGACCCAGAAAGAGCCACTGTCCACAAGGCATCCCCGGGGCCCCATTCATAGGGATTGGAACTGGACACCAATGGACAATTACGCATACCATTGTCCCATTTTGTCTCCCTTGGTCCAGGAAGGCTGAAATTCACACAGGACACTCCATGTAGGATGCAGACAGTTTGGCCAAAGTTACAAGGAAATCAGAAAAACTTGAAAATTTGGCCAGAAGTTGACTACGTAGTCCTCAGAAGGGTCAACCCCACAAAGCTCCACTGAGTCTGCCCTGTGAGTTTCAGCATCCATGACTGAGAAATAATCACTGTCCACAAGGCTTCCTTGGCCCCCAGTGTATAGGGATTAGAAGTGGACAGAAATCAACCCTTTCTCTTACCTCACTCCCATCTGGTTCCTGTTTGTGCTACAGACCCTAAACTTGCCACTTGGACTCTGCTATGGGTCTCTGTCTTCCTGTATGAGTTTGGTCCATTTTGGAGAACTTTGAAAATGTGACCCTTCTGAGGATCACTAAGTCAACTTTTGGCCAAATTTTCAAGTTTGTCTGATTTCCTTGTAACTTTGGCCACACTGTCTGCATCCTACATGACGAGACCCAACTCTGCTTATCTTCTGACATCAGAGATCAGTGACATATCACTCTTTGATCTTTCTGTATAACAGTCCAATGCAAAAAAAACAAAAAACAAAACGGCCTACACCAATTATAGTCAGCTTTTTGGATTGATAAAAACACAACCTGACGGTAAAATGTTCCTGCCTCCACGCCAACTCTGACCCTGATGTACACACAAAATCTGGAAAAACCGCCTGGTAATACTAGGTTCTGTAATCTTTTCCACTTCCATATGTGTGTGGGATATTTGGACATTTCCTTTAAGATGTCACTCTTTGATCTTTGATATGTCACTCTTTCATCTTTCTGTGTAATATTTGGAGCCCATTTCCAATGTCATAAACATGTGTGGGATGTCACTGCTTGATCTGTGTCATCTTGGCACCAGCTTCTTGCATTTGGAGCAACAACAAAGAGGCAATTTGTGTTCATGTATGCTGCTTACGGCCATACCAACCTTAACACGCCCGATCTCTTCTGATCTCACAAGCTAAGAAGGGTCGGACCTTGGGTCTCATTTTCAAACTGTCACATGCAAAAAACCGTCCTGCACCAATTATAGTCAACTTTTTGGATTGATAAAAACACAACTTGACGGTAAAAAGTTCCTACCTCCACAACAACTCTGACTCTGGCGTACGCACACAATCTGGAGAAAACCGCCTGGGAATGCCAGGTGCTCTAAGCTTTTCCACTTATATTTGAATGTGTCCATTTATGATGTCACTCTTTGATCTTTGACATGTAACTCTTTCATCTTTTTTTTTTTTTTTTTGTCTTGTCCAGCATTTAGGCAAGCAGAATGATGGTCTGGATGCTGTGTTCTGCTGAGCAAATTTTCTCTGCCAAGGGAAGCTTTATAGATATAATGATCCCCTTGACTTTCTGAATTTTTATTTTATTTCTATGTTTATTTTGTATTGTTGTTTGAATTGTAGAGTTTGTACTGCTGGACCAGAGAGGACAGACAAAAGACAGAAAGAGAAAGGAGAAGAAACACCTCATAAGAAAAGGGAAAGAGATAAAGGGAGAGAAAAGGGAGAGAAAAAAAACAACAACTAAAAAATAACCCAAAAACAAAAAGAAAGAAAACAACCTACAGATGTATACATACACACATACAGGCACACACATACATATACACACACATACACACGCATACATACACATACATATACACACACGTATACACACATAATATATATATATACACAAATATATACATATGTACACATATACATATACACATACATACATTTACACACACACCTCTATGCACACACATACACACACATACATATGTACAAACATATATGCACTTGCCAGTATTAACACATATACATACACATACAAGCCAACTTTAGATCATAGTAACTAAACTATGAATGCAAGAAGTTAAATATAAATGAGAAACAAAGAGAAATGAGAAAACCAGCTGCTGTTAGTGAATAAACCTGCAGACGACTCGGTGACTGTGTCACATGCAGAACATGCAGAGTGGAACGTGTTCAGAGAAGATCATGCCAGTGTGACCCCTCCCACACAAAGGCAAGAGGCACGCCAGGAGGACCCCCGAGACCCGGGCCATCGGCAGCCATCCCCAGGCGCAGACCCCAACCGCCCCACCCCGGAGCCAGCCATGCACCGACCCAGGAGGAGGCAGAGGGGGGGGTCCCAGCCAGAGTCCCCCGCAGTCAGGGGGAACAGGCCCCAGCAGGCCCGGACCAGCGAGGACCGGCCCCGCCGGGCACCGGCCACCCAGGGCAGACAGAGCGCGGGCCCCACGGCCCCAAGAGCCCAGAAGCAACCCCCCCACCCCCGCAGGCAGAGGGCCCAGCCCACACCGACGGAGGGCCGGGATCCCCAGACCGCCACCGAGCGGCAGCCAGGCCGCACCGCAGTGCACCAGCAGCGCTCCCCGAGCACCAAGACCCTCCACGCACGCACCCACGCACACAAACACACACACACACACACACACACACACACACATACGCACACACGCACACACATGTGCACACACACACACACACACACATGCACCCACCCACCTACCCCCACCCACACCCACACGGATCCACACTTCCTCCTTAAACACACCCTATACACCCATTCTCTTACACACGCTCAAACTCACACTCTCCTACCCCCGTTCTTTATACACACACACCCCCTCACACACACATCCCTGCTCCCTCTATAAACACCCATTCTTCCATACACACACACCCCACTCTACACACACACACACACCTCCCTACACCCCTCTATCCACATTCACACTCCTCATTGTACACCCACCCCATCACTTCCCTGTACCACCAACATAACCCCACATACACACCCCCACCCATCTGCATACACCCCCCCTTCCTCCTATCCCAGCGGCCATCCACTTTCCTAAATTCTTTCACCCTGATCCCCCCCCCCCCTACCCTAACATTCAGTCACCACTTCATCCATTGGCTCATGCACGCCCTCACCTTTCTTTCCCAACGTGTCCCCTGTGAGATACCCCCGGGGGTGCAGGGGATAGGAGGGCCACGATCAGGGCCCCACAACTACCCCCCACCCCTGTCAACGCCCCCCCACCACTCCACACATGCAGCCGATCCAGCACCACCCAGGGCCAGCAGCAGTCCCACCCCCGCCAGGCCAGCCCAGACCCAGGCCCCCTGAACAGCACCACTCCCCCGCCCAAACCCCCCCGGCACAGCCCCAGAAAGAGGGGCGTGGCAGGACCCCATTGTCACCCCCTCCCTCCCAGCTTATGAATGATTGTGAAGTGTGTGTTGTTTGCAATTAAAATTGGGAAGAAGTAACCACATCATGTTGGGAGCGGGACCACCAAAGCAGCCCCGCCCACCGCACACTGCATGGCCCGCCCCCAAAACATGTCCATGTGTTGTCAGTGTGTGTTTTTTTGTGTTATGTTGACTAAGTGTAATTAAAACTGGGAGGTGAACCGATGCTGGGTGCAGCGATGGAGACCACCTTGATGGCCTCTCTCACCATCCAGATCAACGTGTCCACCTCCCAACGCCCTGCCTGTGTGGGGGAAGAAGGGAAGGAGGGGGGTCCGGGGATTTAGGTCCCGAGGGAAGCGCGCCTCCCTCAAGAAGATGAGCCACCTGCGGCACGAGGCACGTCCCCCATTCCCGGGGCCCCCGAAGGCCAGGACAGGCCAAGGGCAGCTGCCCCAACAACCAGGGCCCTCAGCAACCCCAATAAAGGAGCCGCCACCGGCCCCAGAAGGCACCAACGAACCACATGCAGAAGTGGGGGGGGGGGCAAAGAAGAGGAGGGGCGGGAGAAGGAGAGACAGACCAAGGGCCCACCGCCCCCACACCCCTAGGAGACGCCCCCACCCAGAGACACGTTGCATTCCCTCCTCCTTTACACACCAACACATTCACACCCCCTCACCATCAGCCTGGTGTACACACACATCTACACACACACACACCTACAGACCCACACATCTACACACACACACACACCTACAGACCCATACATCTACACACACACACACCTACACACACATCTACACACACACACACACCTACAGACCCACACATCTACACACACACACACACCTACAGACCCATACATCTACACACACACACACCTACAGACCCACACATCTACACACACACACACACACCTACAGACCCACACATCTACACACACACACACACCTACAGACCCACACATCTACACACACACACACACCTACAGACCCATACATCTACACACACACACACACTACAGACCCACACACACATCTACACACACACACACCTACAGACCTACACATCTACACACACACACACACACCTACAGACCTACACATCTACACACACACACACCCATTCTAACAGATACACGGCCAAAAGATTAGTCCACCTCCAAAACCCTACATCCCACTCCCCCCCCCGCCCATCACAAAACACCCCTTCCCATTCTACCTACCCTAGAACAAACCACCACAACTCCCCACTTCTCTCACTGAAGTCCTCCCCCCTTCATAATCATGCGACCTCGCCCCCCCGCCGCAAGGCAACTCCAACCATTGATCAACCCAAGGCCTCCCGCCAGGTCTGGAAACCTAGCCCCCCCAGTAATGAAGCAGCCAAGATCCCCGTCCAGGGGTCCACCCCAGACCCACAGCCACCTGAGCCACCCAGCCACTCCCCAGCCCCGAGCGGGATGAGGTCACCCCCCCCCCCCCCCTACACTAAGTGATGGAGCTGATCACAGGAGACCAGAGAGAGTGAAATCCAACTGACTGATCCTTTGAGGAGGCAGACATCATTTCCATGCTGATGTAATCTAATAACAGATTTCTAAACTGCTGGATACACAGATTCTGTTTGCTTTTCCAGTTCACAAGGATAGTTTTCTTTGCAATGCACAGGCTGCTGAGGATTGGTTTTGCTAAATTAAACCCTGTTATTTTCACCTAAGTGACTCAAGAGGCCCAGTTTGGGGTTTGCAGGGATATTACATTTAAACCAGTCTGACAGATCTTTACATACCTGGAGCCAGAATCTCTGGACAGGTGGACAAGACCATAAGGCATGGTAGTAGCTGTCAATCATGTTGTCAGTACAGTGTGAACAGATATGTGAGTGTAACAGACCCATCTTGAACATCCTGTGTCCCGTATAATGAGTTCTGTGTAGAATTTTGAATTGTATTAATTGCATGCTTAAATTCTTAGTCATTCTGAATGTGTTTAAGCAGATTTGTGACCATTCATTTTGATTGAAGTTACTGGATAAGTCTGCTTCCCATTTAGAAGTTGGGAGAGAGATGGAATCTTCTAGCTTCAATAGTAATCTGTATATTTTGGATAGTAGCTTCGGGGCCTTAAGATTCAGGAATTCTGCAACCCTTATAGGTAACTGTAAGTTTAGTTGATCAGTGGTGTATTTCTTACTTATGATAGATTTAAGTTGGTGGTATTCTAAGAATTTGGTGCTGCTGAATTCATACCGTGAAGAAATTGCATTAAACTGCAGAAAGTTTCCATTTTCTACTATATGTTCTAACTGCTTTACTCCTTTATTCTTCCACCGAGGGAAGTTTATCATCTTTCTGTTTTGCAGGAAGTCAGGATTGTTCCAGATGGGTGTGAGCTTACATGGAATAAGTGCAGACTTGGTTACTTTCAGGAATTCCCACCAAGCCGTTAAACTGGAGCTGATGTTAATGCTTTTAAAACACTTATATGACTGGACAGTTGAGCTGATGAATGGTAAATCAGAGATGACTAAATCCTCACACAATGCTTGCTCAACATCCAGCCATGGCTCATCCTAAGAACTTGGATTAAGCCACTTGGAGATGCATTGCAGCCTGTTACATAAGAAATATTGATTAAAATTTGGCAGGTCCAACCCACCTCTGTCTTTGGTCTGTTGTAAAGTTTTTAGACTAATGCGGGATGGCTTGTTTTTCCAGAGAAATCTGGATATGTGGGAGTCTAGTGATTTAAACCAAGTGGAGGATGGTCTGACATCTTTGACATGTCACTCTTTCATCTTTCTGTGTAATATTTGGAGCCAATTTCTTTTTTTTTTTTTTTTTTTTTTTTTTTTTTTTGTCTTGTCCAGCATTTAGGCAGCAGAATGATGGTCTGGATGTTCTGCTGAGCAAATTTTCTCTGCCAAGGGAAGCTTTATAGATATAATGATCCCCTTGACTTTCTGAAATTTATTTTATTTCTATATTTATTTTGTATTGTTGTTTGAATTGTAGAGTTTGTACTGCTGGACCAGAGAGGACAGACGGAAGACAGAAAGAGAAAGAAGAAAAAACACCTCATAAGAAAAGTGAAAGAGATAAAGGGAGAGAAAAAAAAACTAAAAAATAACCCAAAAACAAAAAGAAAGAAAACAACCTACAGATGTATACATATACACACATACATATACACATACATACACACACATACATATACACATATACACACACATACATATACACATACATACACACACACATACATATACACATATACACACACATACATATACACATACATACACACACATACATATGCACACATACACACACATACATATACACATATACACACACATACATATACACATATACACACACATACATATACACATATACACACACATACATATACACATATACACACACATACATATACACATATACACACACATACATATACTCACACGTATACACACATAATATATATATATATGTATATATATATATATATATATACACATATATACATATGTACACATATACATATACACATACATACATATACACACACACCTCTATGCACACACATACACACACACCTCTATGCACACACACACACACACATACATACGTACAAACATATACGCACTTGCCAGTATTAACACATATACATACAAGCCAACTTTAGATCATAGTAACTAAACTATGAATGTAAAAAGTTAAATATAAATGAGAAACAAAGAGAAATGAGAAAACCAGCTGCTGTTAGTGAATAAACCTGCAGACGACTCGGTGACTGTGTCACATGCAGAACATGCAGAGTGGAACGTGTTCCGGAAAAGGTGATCATGCCAGTCTGACCCCTCCCACACCCCTACACCCCCAGGTGTAGGGGTGGGGGAGCCCATTTCCAATGTCATAAACATGTGTGGGATGTCACTGCTTGATCTGTGTCATCTTGGCACCAGCTTCTTGCATTTGGAGCAACAACAAAGAGGCAATTTGCGTTCATGTATGCTGCTTACGGCCATACCAACATTAACACGCCCGATCTCTTCTGATCTTGCAAACTAAGCAGGGTCCGGACCTTGAGTCTCATTTTCAAACTGTCGCATGCAAAAAACCAGCCTAAACCAATTATAGTCAACTTTTTGGATTGATAAAAACACAATCTGACGGTAAAAAGTTCCTACCTCCACAACAACTCTGGCGCATGCACAAAATCTGGAGTAACCGCCTGGGAATACCATGTGCTCTAAGCTTTTCCACTTATATTTGAATGTAGGACATTTGGAGAACATTTCATTTATGATGTCACTCTTTGATCTTTGACATGTTACTCTCTGATCTTTCTGTGTAAGATTTGGAGCACATTTCAAATGTCATAAACGTGTGGGATGTCACTGCTTGATCTGTGTCATGTTGGCACCAACTTCTTGCATTTAGAGCAACAACAAAAGAAGCAATTTCCGGTCATATATGCTGCTAACAGCCATACCAACGTTAACACGCCCGATCTCTTCTGATCTTGCAAAACACAACTTGACAGTAAAAAGTTCCTACCTCCACAACAACTCTGGCGCATGCACAAAATCTTGAGTAACCGCCTGGGAATATCAGGTGCTCTAAGCTTTTCCACTTATGTGAATGTAGGACATTTGGAGAACATTTAATTTATGATGTCACTCTTTGATCTTTCAGTGTAATATTTGGAACACATTTCAAATGTCATAAACATGTGTGATGTCACTGCTTGATCTATGTCATGTTGGCACCAGCTTTATGCATTTGGAGCAACCTCAAAACGGCATTTTTCATCCATATCTGTTTCTTACGGCCATGCTTTGGTGCATACAATCACATCAGTGAGATGATTTTGTGTCTACATTAAAACATAATTGTTCATACTGCATGAAGGTATGCTGATTTTAAATATTCATGCCAAAAAGGATGAAATTGTAACCAAGCAAATTGATCAAAACCGTATTTATTTAACAGTTAAAGCAGTGGCACAAACATGTCATTTTAAATTTGTGGTTGACTTTTTGCGACATACTTTGCATACAACAGTTGTTTGGCCAACATCCTCTCTCCGGTATCCAAACCATTGCCAAATGATGGATCCTGTACTATTTTTCTTTGGAACAAATTCTCCCTCCATTTTCTGTAACTCGCGCTGCTACTGCTACTGGAGTTCTCTGCTAGAAAAGCTGCTACACCACGCTGCCTGTCATGATGTAGCACATAGCTCACGTTATGTACATAACTCGGTGCGCTTGCTTAAACTGTGCAAAGCAGTGCTGACAGTGAAGGAGGAGTGGGAAAACCCCACCCACAGCAAAAAACAACTACGTGACAACAGGGCAACTCGAATATGACAAATATAGACATTTTCTATATGACTAACCACGATATTTCGAGTATATTTGATATATCGCCCAGCCCTACTTTAGACCTGAATGTCTGTATCTCGGCATGGAAGTCTTGAACCAGGCCAAGAGATCTGGACCTTGACATGGAGGTCTTGACACAGGCTTGAAGGTCTGAACATGGGTAACAAAATACAACAAAATAACAAAATGACAAAATACAACATAATACAACAAAATAACTAAACAACAAAACAAAATAAAAAAAAAAGTATAACAAAATAAGAGACATAACAAAATAACAACATCCGACAACAAAACATAACACAACAAAACAACAAAACAAAATAAAAAAACATGAAAAAAACCACCCAACGATAAAATACAAAATAACAAAATAACAAAACACAAAAGAAAACAAAATAACGAAATACAACAAAACACAACACAACAAAGTAACAAAATACAACATAATAACAAAATAACAAAATACAACAAAATACAACAAATTAACAAAACACAACAAAAGAACAAAACAAAATAAAAAATAAAAAAATACAACAAAACATAACAAAATAACAAATAACAAAATACAACAAAACACAACAAAACACAAAATAACAAAATACTACAAATAAAACAAAATACAACAAATGACAAAATACAACAAAATACAAAATAACAAAATACAACAACATAACAAAACACAAGAAAATAAAACAAAATAACAAAATACAACAAAACACAACAAAATACAACAAAACAAAATACAACAAAATAACAAAATACAATACAACAAAATAACAAAATACAACAAAACACAAAATGTCAAAATACAACAAAATACAACATAATAACAAAATAACAAAATACAACAAATTAACGAAACACAACAAAAGAACAAAACAAAATAAAAAATAAAAAAATACAACAAAACATAACAAAATAACAAATAACAAAATACAACAAAATACAACAAAACACAACAAAACACAAAATAACAAAATACTACAAATAAAACAAAATACAACAAATGACAAAATACAACAAAATACAAAATAACAAAATACAACAACATAACAAAACACAAGAAAATAAAACAAAATAACAAAATACAACAAAACACAACAAAATACAACAAAACAACAAGGGACCAAGGGAAACAAAATGGGACAATGGTATGGGTAATTGTCCATTGGTGTCCAGTTCCAATCCCTATGAATGGGGCCCTGGGGATGCCTTGTGGACAGTGGCTATTTCTGGGTCACAAAAATATCAAACAGAATGGAACTGTGTCGATTGAACTGTGTTGTTTGACCCACGGCAACATTAAATGGAATGGAATTAAGTCATTTGACGCATAAAAATATTAAACAGAATGGAACTGTGTCGTTTGAAGCATAAGAACATTAAAGAGAATGGAACTGTGTCATTTGAACCATGACAACATTAAACAGAATGGAACTATGTCGTTTGAAGCATCAAAACTTCAAACAGATTGGAACTGTGTCGATTGAACCATGGCAACATTAAACAGAATGGAACTGTGTCGTTTGAAACACAAAAATATCAAACCGAATGGAACTATGTTGTTTGAAGCATGAAAATATCAAAAAGAAATGGAACTGTGTGGTTTGAAGCATGAAAACTTAAAAAATGAATGGAACTGTGTCATTTGAACCATTGCAACATCTAATGGAATGGAACTCTGTCGTTTGAAGCATAAAAACATCAAACAGATTGGAACTGTGTCGATTGAACCATGGCAACATTAAACAGAATGGAACTGTGTCGTTTGAAACACAAAAATATCAAACCGGATTCTCCCTAACCCTAAAAGCACAACCATCACCCATTTAACTGTGCCCATTTGACATCCAAGTCTGCCCTTGCTAATTTGGTGGTGAAAGTGCCAAATCCTAGCCACTAGAGCATCAGGGAGTAGCATCCCAAAGGCTCTGGCAGCAATCAACATTTTAAACCCTAGCCCTTTCTCCCAAACCGTAACGCTAAAAGCACACCCATCACCCATTTAACTGTGCCCATTTGACATCCAACCACGCCCATTTGACATCCAAGTCTGCCCTTGCTAATTTGGCGGTGAAAGTGCCAAATCCTGGCAACCAGACCATCAGGGAGTAGCATCCCAAAGGCTCTGGCAGCAATCAACATTTTAAGCCCTAACCCTTTCTCCCCAACCCTAAAAGCACACCCATGAAGCATTTAACTGTGCCCATTTGACATCCAACCACGCCCATTTGACATGCTAGTCTGCCCTTGCTAATTTGGCAGTGAAAGTGCCAAATCCTGGCCACTAGACCATCAGGGAGTAGCATCCCAAAGTCTCTTGCAGCAATCAACATTTTAAACCCTAACCCTTTCTCCCTAACCCTAATCCTAACCCCCCGTGTATAGGGAGTAGAAGTGGACAGAAATCAACCCTTTCTTTTACCTCGCTCCCATCTGGTTCCTGTTTGTTCTACAGACCCTAAGCTTGGCACTTGGACTCTGCTATGGGTCTCTGTCTTCCTGTATGAGTTTGGCCCATTTTGGAGAACTTTGAAAATTGGACCCTTCTGAGGACCACTTAGTCAACTTTTGGCCAAAGTTTCAAGTTTGTCTGATTTCCTTGTAACTTTGGTCCACACTGTCTGCATCCTACATGGAGTGTCCTGTGTGAATTTCAGCCTTCCTGGACCAAGGGAGACAAAATGGTACAATGGTATGGGTAATTGTCCATTAGTGTCCAGTTCCAATCCCTATGAATGGGGCCCTGGGTATGCCTTGTGGACAGTGGCTATTTCTGGGTCACAGTTAGTCATATGTTGCTGGGATTCACAGGGCCAGCTCCTAGGGCTCCACTGAGTCTGCCCTGTGAGTTTCAGCGTGCTTGGACAACGTATGACTGAGAAATGGCCACTGTCCACAAAGTGTCCCCGGAACATAATGGTAAGGGATTGCTAGTGGACGCTTTCAGACACATACCCTTACTTTTGTCCCTTTTTTCCCACAGGCCCTAAAATGGGACAGGGTGCTTCATTTGGGACAGGTATGACATGGCTAAAGTTTGGGTAAAATCAGACAAAGTAAAAAATATATATATATATGGACCTCCAATGAATGCCCCAAGAAAAGTGCTCTCAGATGGGCTAGCTACAGGTCCGAGACCTGTCCACAAGGCTTCCCTGGCCCCCAGTGTATAGGGATTAGAAGTGGACAGAAATCAACCCTTTCTCTTACCTCACTCCCATCTGGTTCCTGTTTGTGCTACAGACCCTAAACTTGGCACTGGTACTCTGCTATGGGTCTCTGTCTTCCTGTATGAGTTTGGTCCATTTTGGAGAACTTTGAAAATTTGACCCTTCTGAGGACCACTTAGTCAACTTTTGGCCAAATTTTCAAGTTTGTCTGATTTCTTTGTAACTTTGGCCACACTGTCTGCATCCTACATGACGAGACCCAACTCTGCTTATCTTCTGACATCAGAGATCATTGACATATCACTCTTTGATTTTTCTGTATAACAGTCCAATGCAAAAAAAAAACAAAAAACTGCCTACACCAATTATAGTCAGCTTTTTGGATTGATAAAAACACAACCTGACGGTAAAAAGTTCCTGTCTCCACGCCAACGTCTGACTCTGATCTGGAAAAACCGCCTGGTAATACTCGGTTCTGTAATCTTTTCCACTTCCATATGTGTGTAGAATATTTGGACATATCCTTTAAGATGTCACTCTTTGATCATTGACATATCACTCTTTCATCTTTCTGTGTAATATCTGGAGCCCATTTCCAATGTCATAAACATGTGTGGGATGTCACTGCTTGATCTGTGTCATGTTGGCACCAGCTTCTTGCATTTGGAGCAACAACAAAGAGGCAATTTGCGTTCATGTATGCTGCTTACGGCCATACCAACCTTAACACGCCCGATCTCTTCTGATCTCACAAGCTAAGGGTCGGACCTTGGGTCTCATTTTCAAACAGTCGTATACATAAAACTGCCCTATACCAATTATAGTCAACTTTTTGGATTGATAAAAACACAACTTGACGGTAAAAAGTTCCTACCTCCACAACAACTCTGGCGCATGCACAAAATCTGGAGTAACCACCTGGGAATACCATGTGCTCATTTGGAGAACATTTCATTTATGATGTCACTCTTTGATCTTTCAGTGTAATATTTGGAACACATTTCAAATGTCATAAACGTGTGTGTGATGTCACTGCTTGATCTATGTCATGTTGGCAACAGCTTTATGCATTTGGAGCAACCTCAAAATGGCATTTTTCATCCATATCTGTTTCTTACGGTCATGCTTTGGTGCATACAATCACATCAGTGAGATGATTTTGTGTCTACATTAAAACATAATTGTTCATACTGCATGAAAGTATGCTGATTTTAAACATTCATTCCCAAAAGGATGAAATTGTAACGAAGCAAATTGATCAAAACCGTATTTATTTAACAGTTAAAGCAGTGGCACAAACATGTCATTTTAAATTTGTGGTTGACTTTTTGCGACATACTTTGCATACAACAGTTGTTTGGCCAACATCCTCTCTCCGGTATCCAAACCATTGCCAAATGATGGATCCTGTACTATTTTTCTTTGGAACAAATTCTCCCTCCATTTTCTGTAACTCGCGCTGCTACTGCTACTGGAGTTCTCTGCTAGAAAAGCTGCTACACCACGCTGCCTGTCATGATGTAGCACATAGCTCACGTTATGTACATAACTCGGTGCGCTTGCTTAAACTGTGCAAAGCAGTGCTGACAGTGAAGGAAGAGTGTGAAAAACCCCACCCACAGCAAAAAACAACTACGTGACAACAGGGCAACTTGAATATGACAAATATAGACATTTTCTATATGACTAACCACGATATTTCGAGTATATTTGATATATCGCCCAGCCCTACTTTAGACCTGAATGTCTGTATCTCGGCATGGAAGTCTTGAACCAGGCCAAGAGGTCTGGACCTTGACATGGAGGTCTTGACACAGGCTTGAAGGTCTGAACATGGGTATGGAGGTCAGGATCCATTGTTGGAAAACTGTACACAAACAACATAAAAATGCGACAATTAACAAATACATGTTTCCCTGACAAAAATGACAAAATGCAACAAAATACAACAAAATAACAAAATGACAAAATACAACATAATACAACAAATTAACTAAACAACAAAACAAAATAAAAAAAAAAACATAACAAAATACAACAAGACATAACAAAATAACAAAATCCAACAACATAACAAAACACAGAAAAACAAAAAAAAAATGAAAAAAACATAACAAAATACAACAAAACACAAAAAAATAACAAAATATAACGCAACAAAATAACAAAATACAACAAACAACAACGAAATACAAAATAACAAAATAACTAAACACAACAAAACAACAAAACAAAATAACAAAATACAACAAAACACAACACAACAAAATAACAAAATACAACACAGCACAACAAAATACAAAAAAACCCAAAAGAAAATGTCAAATATAACAAAATACAACATAATAACAAAATAACAAAATACAACAAAATACAACAAATTAACGAAACACAACAAAACAAAAAAATAAAAATAAAAAAAAAATACAACAAAACACAACAAAACCCAAAATAACAAAATACAACAAATAACAAAATAACAAAATACAACAAAATACAAAAGAACAAAATACAACAAAATAACAAAACACAATAAAAAAAACAAATCAAAATAACAAAATACAACAAAACACAACAAAATACAACAAAACAACAAAATACAACAAAATAACAAAATACATTACAACAAAATAACAAAATACAACAAAATAACAAAACACAACAAAACAATAAAACAAAATAACAAAATACAACAAAACAACAAAATACAATCAATTACAAAATACAATACAACAAAATAAAATACAACAAATAACAAAATAACAAAATTCAACAAAACACAACAAAATAACAAAATACAACAAAACATAACAAAATAAATAACAAAAGACAAAACATAACAAAATAACAAATAACACAACAAAACACAACAAAATAACAAAATACAACAAAATATAAAATAAAATAAAACAATACACAACAAAATACAACAAGATACAACAAAGCACAACAAAATACAACAAAACACAAAATAACAAAATGTCAAAATAAAACACAACAAAATAACATAATACGACAACAAATAACAAAATAACAAAATACAACAAAATAACACACCACAACAAAACAAAATGACAAAATACAATAAAACATAAACTAACAAAATACAACAAAAAAAAAACATAACAAAAGAAAACAAGACATAACAAAATAAAATCCAGCAACATAAAACAACAAAACAAAATGAAAAACCATAACAAAATACAACAAAACACAACAAAATACAACAACAACAAAATAATAAAAACAAAACAAAACACAACAAAATAACAAAATACAACAAAATACAACAAAACATGACAAAATAAATAACAAAATACAATGAAACACAACAAGAAAAATCAAAACAAAACAAAATACAACAAAATAACAAGATACAACAACAAAAGAAATGCATGTTAGGTTAATACAACAACAAAATAACAAAATGACAAAATACAACACAACAAAAAAATACAACAACAAATAACAAAATGACAAGATACAACAAAACACAACAAAATAAGAAAATACAACAAAACACAACAAAATAAGAAAATACAACACACAACAAAATACAAAATAACAAAATACCAAAACAACAAAATAACAAAATACAACAAAACACAACAAAATACAACAAAACATGACAAAATAAAAAAATTACAAAATACAACAAAATAACAAAACACAACGAATAGTAAACTACAACAAAATTACAAAACAACAAACACAACAAAATAAAACAAAATAACAAAACACAACGAAACAAAATAAAATAACAAAATACAACAAAACACAACACAACAAAATAACAAAATATAACAACAAATAAGTTACACGAGACAACAAACTAACAAAATACATCAACACAAAATACAACAACAAAATAACAAAATACAACACAATAAAACAAAATAACAAAACAAAATAAAATAACAAAATACAACAAAACACAACACAACAAAATATAACAAAACACAACAAAATACAACAAAATAACAAAAAACAACACAACAAAATAACAAAATACAACACACAACAACAAAATAAAAAATAACAAAACACAATGGTTTCAATGGTTTTATTGGTTTTTAGTGGTTTCCAGTCGTTTTTAGTGGTTTTAGTGGTTTTTAGTGTTTTAGTGATATTAGTGGTTTCTAGTGGTTTTTAGTGGTTTTAGTGGATTAGTGGCTTTCAGTGGTTTTCAGTGGTTTTTAGTGGTTTTCAATAGTTTTTAGCATTGGTTTTTAGTGATTTTAGTGGTCTTACTGGATTTTAATGGTTTTTAGTGGTTTAATGCCGGGCGGACACTGTGCGATTTCAATACAAAATAACAAAATAACAAAACACAACAAAAATACAAAACAACATAAATTAACAAAAAAACAACAAAACACAAAATACAACAAAACAAAATACAACAAATAACAAAATACAACAAAATAACAAAATACAACACAGCAAAATAACAAAATACAACAACAAATAAGTTACACGAGACAACAAACTAACAAAATACATCAACACAAAACACAACAACAAAATAACGAAATACAACACAACGAAATAACAAAATACAACAAAATACAAAAAACAACAAAACAAAACACAACAAAATACAACAAAACACAACACAAAAACAAAATAACAAAATACAACACAACCCAACACAACAAAATAACAAAATACAACACAACAAAATACAACAAAACACAAGAAAATACCACAAACCCAAAATAACAAAATAACAACAAATAAACAAAATAACAAAATACAAAAAAACAAAACAAAATACAACAAAACATGACAAAAAACAAATAACAAAATACAACAAAATAACAAAACACAACAAATAAAAAACTACAACAAAACACAACAAAATACAACAAAACAACAAAATACAACAAAACACAACAAAATACAACAAAACACAACAAAATAACAAAGTACAACAAAATAACAAAATACAACAAAATAACAAAGTACAACAAAGTAAAACAAAAAAACAAAATACAACAAAATACAACAAAGCACAACAAAACACAACAAAATAACAAAATACAACAAACAACATAACAAAACACAACAAAACAACAAAACAAAATAGAAAACATAGCAAAACACAACAAATACAACAAAATAACAAAATACAACAAAACATAACAAAATAACAAATGACAAATACAACAAAACATAACAAAATAACAGATAACAAAACACAACACAACAACATACAACAAAACACAAGAAACAAAATCCAAAATAACAAAATAAAAAATATAAATAAATAACAAAATACAACAAAACACAACAAAATACAAGAAAACATTTTATTTTGTTTTATTTTGTTTTGTTGTGTTTTGTTATTTTGTTGTGTTGTATGTTGTTATTGTGTGTTGTATTTTGTTATTTTGTTGCGTTGTTTTTTTAAAAAATTATTTTATGTTTTTTTGTACCTTGATATGTTTTGTTGTATTTTGTTATTTTGTATTTGTTGTATTTTGTTATTTTGTTTTTCTGTTGTTTTGTTGTGTTTTGTTGTATTTTGTTGTAGTTCGTTGTGTATTGTTGTATTTTGTTATGTTGTTATTCTTTTTTTTTTGTTGTATTTTGTTTTTTTTTGTTGTATTTCTTTATGTTATTTTGTTATTCGTTGTATTTTGTGATTTTGTTGTGTTGTATTTTGTTTTGTTATTTTGTTGTTGTATTTAGTTATTTTGTAAGTTTTTTGTTGTATTCTGCTGTGTTTCGTTGTATTTTGTTGTATTTTGTTATTTGTTGTTGTATTTTGTTATTTTGGGTTTTGTTATAATTTGTTGTGTTTTGTTGTATTTTGTTATTATGTTGTTGTATTTTTTGTGTTTTTGTATTTTGTTTTTGTATTTTGTTGTGTTTTGTTGTATTTTGTTATTTTGTTGTATTTTGTGATTTTGTTATTTGTCGTCGTATTATGTTATTTTGTTGTGTTGTATTTTTTCATTTTGTTTTTTGTTGTATTTTGTTGTGTGTTGTATTTTGTTGTGTATTGTTGTATTTTATGTTATGTTGTCATTTTGTTGTTGGTTTTTGTTATTTTGTCATTTGTTTTATTTTGTTATTTTGGGTTTTATTTATTTGTTGTAATTTGTTGTGTTTTGTTGTACTTTGTTGTGTTTTGTTGTATTTTGTTATTTTGTTTTGTTGTTTTGTTGTGGTCTGTTATTTTGTCGTATTTTGTTATTTTGTAATTTGTTGTATTTTTGTCATTTTGTTATTTGTTTTATTTTGTTGTGTTGTATTTTGTTATTTTGGGTTGTGTTGTATTTTGTTGTGATTTGTTGTATTTTGTTATTTGTTATTTTGTTATGTTTTGTTGTATTTAGTTATTTTTTTCATTTTGTTTTGTTGTCATGTTGTGTTTCGTTAATTTGTTGTATTTTGTTGTATTTTGTTATTTTGTTATGTTGTATTTTGTTCTATTTTGACATTTTGTTTGTCTTGTATTTTGTTGTGCTTTGTTGTATTTTGTTTTTTTTTTTTTGTTGTGTTTTGTTAATTTGTTATTTTGTATTTTGTTGTTGTGTGTTGTATTTTGCTATTTTGTTGCATTGTACTTTGTTATTTTGTTGTGCTTTGTTGTATTTTGTTATGGTTTTTCATTTTGTTTTGTTTCGTTGTGTTTTGTTATGTTGTTGGATTTTATTTTATGTCTTGTTGTATTTTGTTATGTTTTTTTTATTATTTTGTTTTGTTTTTTTTGTGTTTTGTTAATTTGTTGTTATATGTTGTATTTTGTCATTTTGATATTTTGTTGTATTTTGTCATTTTGTTATTTTGGGTTTTGTTGTATTTCATTGTGTTTTGTTGTATTTTGTTATGTTTTGTTTTGTTTTGTTTTGTTATTTTGTTGTATTTGTTATTTTGTTGCTATTTTGTTTTGTTATTCTGTTGTATTTAGTTATTTTGTTATTTGTTGTCGTATTATGTGTTTTTGTTGTGTTGTATTTTGACATTTTGTTATTTTGTGTTTTGTGGTATTTTGTTGTGGTTTGTCATTTTGTTGTATTTTGTTGTATTTTGTTATTTTGTTGTATTTTGTTATTTTGTTATTTTTTGTCGTATTATGTTATTTATTTTTTTTTTTTTACATTTTGTTATTTTGTGTTTTGTGGTATTTTTTTGTCTTTTGTTGTATTTTGATGTGTATTGATGTATTTTGTTATTTTGTCGTGTTTTGTTGTGTTATTTGTTAGTTTCTTATGTTTTGTTGTATTTTGTTATTTTATGTTTTGTTTTATTTTGTTATGTTGTTGTATTTTGTTGTGTTTTGTTGTATTTTGTTGTGTATTGTTGTATTTTGTTATTTTGTTATTTGTTGTATTTTGTTATTTTGTTGTATTTCTTTTGTTATTTTGTTGTATTTTGTTGTATTTCATTGTGTTTTGTTGTATTTTGTTATATTGTTATTTTGTTATTTTGTTGTTGTATTTTGTTATTTTGTTATTGTATTTTGCTGTTTTGTTATTTTGTTATTTGTTGTATTTTGTTATTTTGTTGTGTTGTATTTTGTTTTTTTGTTTCGTTGTATTTTGTTGTGTTTTGTTGTATTTTGTTGTGTTTTGTTGTATTTTGTAATTTTATGTTTTGTTGTATTTTGTCATTTTGTTTTTGTTGTTTTGTTGTTATTTTGTTATCCGTTGTATTTTGTTATTTTGTTGTGTTGTATTTTGTTATTTTGGGTTTTGTTGTATTTTGGCATCTGTTATTTTGTTATGTTTTGTTGTATTTTGTTGTGTTTTTTTTATTTTATTGTATTTTGTTATTTTGTATTTTGTTCTGTTGTTATTTGTTGTATTTTGTTATTTTGGGTTTTGTTGTATTTTGTTATTTGTTATTTTGTTATATTTTGTTGTATTTTGTTATTCTTTAATTTGTTTTGTTCTTTTGTTGTGTTTCGTTTATTTGTTGTATTTTGTTGTATTTTGTTATTATGTTGTATTTTGTTTTATTTTGACATTTTGTTATTTTGGGTTTTGTTGTATTTTGTTGATATTCGTTTTATTTTATTTTGTTGTATTTTGTTGTGTTTTGTTGTATTTTGCTATTTTGATTTGTTGTTTTCTTGTGTTTTGTTATTCTGTTGTATTTTGTTATTTTGTATTTTGTTGTACTTTGTTATTTTGTTATTTGTTGTATTTTATTTTGTTATTTGCTGTATTTTGTTATTTTGTTATTTGTTGTATTTTGTTATTTTGTGTTTTATTGTGTTTTGTTGTATTTTGTTATTTGTTATTTTGTTATGTTTTGTTGTATTTTGTTATTTTTTTATTTTATTTTGTTCTTTTGTTGTGTTTCGTTAATTTGTTGTATTTTGTTGTAATTTGACATTTTGTTATTTTGGGTTTTGTTGTATTTTGTTGTGCTTTGTTGTATTTTATTATTTTGTTGTTGTATTTTCTTGTTTTGTTGTATTTTGTACTTTGTTGTATTTTTTTATTTTGTTGTGTTTTGTTGTATTTTGTATTTTGTTGTATTTTTTATTTTGTTGTGTTTTGTTGTATTTTGTTATTTTGTTTTGTTGTTTTGTTGTGTTTTGTTATCTTGTATTTTATTGTTGTGTTGTATTTTGTTATATTGTTGCATGATATTTTGTTATTTTGTTGTATTTTGTTGTTTATTTATTTTGTTTTGTTGTTTTTGTGTGTTTTGTTATGTCGTTGGATTTTGTTATTTTGGTATTATTTTGTATTTTGTTGTATTTTGACATTTTGTTATTTTGGGTTTTGTTGTATTTTGTTGTGCTTCGTTGTATTTCATTATTTTGTTGTTTTGTTGTATTTTATTGTATTTTGTTGTATTTTTTATTTTGTTGTGTTGTGTTTTGTTGTATTTTGTTATTTTGTTTTGTTGTTTCGTTGTATTTTGTTATTTTGTATTTTATTGTTGTGTGTTGTATTTTATTTTGTTGCATGATATTTTTTTGTATTTTGTTGCTTTTTTATTTTGTTTTGTTGTATTTTTGTGTTTTGTTATGTTGTTGGATTTTGTTATTTTGTTATGTCTTGTTGTATTTTGTTATGTTTTTTTTATTTATTTTGTTTTGTTGTTTAGTTAATTTGTTGTAATATGTTGTATTTTTTCATTTTGTTATTTCGTTTTATTTAGTTGTATTTTGTCATTTTTGTCAGGGAAAGATGTATTTTGGTTGTTAATTGTCGCATTTTTATGTTGTTTGTGTACAGTTTTCCAACAATGGATCCTGACCTCCATACCCATGTTCAGACCTTCAAGCCTGTGTCAAGACCTCCATGTCAAGGTCCAGATCTCTTGGCCTGATTCAAGACTTCCATGACGAGATACAGACATTCAGGTCTAAAGTAGGACTGGGCGATATATCAAATATACTCGAAATATCATGGTTAGTCATATAGAAAATGTCTATATTTGTCATATTCGAGTTGCCCTGTTGTCACGTAGTTGTTTTTTGCTGTGGGTGGGGTTTTCCCACTCCTCCTTCACTGTCAGCACCGCTTTGCACAGAGAGTTAAAGCAAGCGCACCGAGTTATGTACATAACGTGAGCTATGTGCTACATCATGACAGGCAGCGTGGTGTAGCAGCTTTTCTAGCAGAGAACTCCAGTAGCAGTAGCAGCGCGAGTTACAGAAAATGGAGGGAGAATTTGTTCCAAAGAAAAATAGTACAGGATCCATCATTTGGCAATGGTTTGGATACCGGAGAGAGGATGTTGGCCAAACAACTGTTGTATGCAAAGTATGTCGCAAAAAGTCAACCACAAATTTAAAATGACATGTTTGTGCCACTGCTTTAACTGTTAAATAAATACGGTTTTGATCAATTTGCTTGGTTACAATTTCATCCTTTTTGGCATGAATATTTAAAATCAGCATACCTTCATGCAGTATGAACAATTATGTTTTAATGTAGACACAAAATCATCTCACTGATGTGATTGTATGCACCAAAGCATGACCGTAAGAAACAGATATGGATGAAAAATGCCGTTTTGAGGTTGCTCCAAATGCATAAAGCTGGTGCCAACATGACATAGATCAAGCAGTGACATCACACATGTTTATGACATTTGAAATGTGTTCCAAATATTACACTGAAAGATCAAAGAGTGACATCATAAATTAAATGTTCTCCAAATGTCCTACATTCACATAAGTGGAAAAGCTTAGAGCACATGGTATTCCCAGGCGGTTACTCAAGATTTTGTGCGTACGCCAGAGTTGTTGTGGAGGTAGGAACTTTTTACTGTCAAGTTGTGTTTTGCAAGATCAGAAGAGATCGGGCGTGTTAACGTTGGTATGGCTGTTAGCAGCATATATGACCGGAAATTGCTTCTTTTGTTGTTGCTCTAAATGCAAGAAGTTGGTGCCAACATGACACAGATCAAGCAGTGACATCCCACACGTTTATGACATTTGAAATGTGCTCCAAATCTTACACAGAAAGATCAGAGAGTAACATGTCAAAGATCAAAGAGTGACATCATAAATGAAATGTTCTCCAAATGTCCTACATTCAAATATAAGTGGAAAAGCTTAGAGCACATGGTATTCCCAGGCGGTTACTCCAGATTTTGTGCATGCGCCAGAGTTGTTGTGGAGGTAGGAACTTTTTACCGTCAGATTGTGTTTTTATCAATCCAAAAAGTTGACTATAATTGGTTTAGGCTGGTTTTTTGCATGCGACAGTTTGAAAATGAGACTCAAGGTCCGGACCCTGCTTAGTTTGCAAGATCAGAAGAGATCGGGCGTGTTAATGTTGGTATGGCCGTAAGCAGCATACATGAACGCAAATTGCCTCTTTGTTGTTGCTCCAAATGCAAGAAGCTGGCGCCAAGATGACACAGATCAAGCAGTGACATCCCACACATGTTTATGACATTGGAAATGGGCTCCCCCACCCCTACACCTGGGGGTGTAGGGGTGTGGGAGGGGTCAGACTGGCATGATCACCTTTTCCGGAACACGTTCCACTCTGCATGTTCTGCATGTGACACAGTCACCGAGTCGTCTGCAGGTTTATTCACTAACAGCAGCTGGTTTTCTCATTTCTCTTTGTTTCTCATTTATATTTAACTTTTTAGATTCATAGTTTAGTTACTATGATCTAAAGTTGGCTTGTATGTATATGTGTTAATACTGGCAAGTGCGTATATGTTTGTACGTATGTATGTGTGTGTGTGTGTGTGCATAGAGGTGTGTGTGTATGTGTGTGCATAGAGGTGTGTGTGTATATGTATGTATGTGTATATGTATATGTGTACATATGTATATATGTGTATATATATATATATATATATATATATATATATATATATATATACATATATATATATTATGTGTGTATACGTGTGAGTATATGTATGTGTATGTATATGTGTATATGTATGTGTGTGTATATGTGTATATGTATGTGTGTGTATATGTGTATATGTATGTATGTGTATATGTATGTGTGTGTATATGTATGTGTGTGTATATGTGTATATGTATGTGTGTGTATGTGTGCATATGTATGTGTGTGTATGTATGTGTATATGTATGTGTGTGTATATGTGTATATGTATGTGTGTGTATATGTGTATATGTATGTGTGTGTATATGTGTATATGTATGTGTGTGTATGTGTGCATATGTATGTGTGTGTATGTATGTGTATATGTATGTGTGTGTATATGTGTATATGTATGTGTGTGTATGTATGTGTATATGTATGTGTGTGTATATGTGTATATGTATGTGTGTGTATGTATGTGTATATGTATGTGTGTATATGTATACATCTGTAGGTTGTTTTCTTTCTTTTTGTTTTTGGGTTATTTTTTAGTTTTTTTTTCTCTCCATTTATCTCTTTCACTTTTCTTATGAGGTGTTTTTTCTTCTTTCTCTTTCTGTCTTCCGTCTGTCCTCTCTGGTCCAGCAGTACAAACTCTACAATTCAAACAACAATACAAAATAAATATAGAAATAAAATAAATTTCAGAAAGTCAAGGGGATCATTATATCTATAAAGCTTCCCTTGGCAGAGAAAATTTGCTCAGCAGAACATCCAGACCATCATTCTGCTGCCTAAATGCTGGACAAGACAAAAAAAAAAAAAAAAAAAAAAAAAAAAAAAGAAATTGGCTCCAAATATTACACAGAAAGATGAAAGAGTGACATGTCAAAGATGTCAGACCATCCTCCACTTGGTTTAAATCACTAGACTCCCACATATCCAGATTTCTCTGGAAAAACAAGCCATCCCGCATTAGTCTAAAAACTTTACAACAGACCAAAGACAGAGGTGGGTTGGACCTGCCAAATTTTAATCAATATTTCTTATGTAACAGGCTGCAATGCATCTCCAAGTGGCTTAATCCAAGTTCTTAGGATGAGCCATGGCTGGATGTTGAGCAAGCATTGTGTGAGGATTTAGTCATCTCTGATTTACCATTCATCAGCTCAACTGTCAAGTCATATAAGTGTTTTAAAAGCATTAACATCAGCTCCAGTTTAACGGCTTGGTGGGAATTCCTGAAAGTAACCAAGTCTGCACTTATTCCATGTAAGCTCACACCCATCTGGAACAATCCTGACTTCCTGCAAAACAGAAAGATGATAAACTTCCCTCGGTGGAAGAATAAAGGAGTAAAGCAGTTAGAACATATAGTAGAAAATGGAAACTTTCTGCAGTTTAATGCAATTTCTTCACGGTATGAATTCAGCAGCACCAAATTCTTAGAATACCACCAACTTAAATCTATCATAAGTAAGAAATACACCACTGATCAACTAAACTTACAGTTACCTATAAGGGTTGCAGAATTCCTGAATCTTAAGGCCCCGAAGCTACTATCCAAAATATACAGATTACTATTGAAGCTAGAAGATTCCATCTCTCTCCCAACTTCTAAATGGGAAGCAGACTTATCCAGTAACTTCAATCAAAATGAATGGTCACAAATCTGCTTAAACACATTCAGAATGACTAAGAATTTAAGCATGCAATTAATACAATTCAAAATTCTACACAGAACTCATTATACGGGACACAGGATGTTCAAGATGGGTCTGTTACACTCACATATCTGTTCACACTGTACTGACAACATGATTGACAGCTACTACCATGCCTTATGGTCTTGTCCACCTGTCCAGAGATTCTGGCTCCAGGTATGTAAAGATCTGTCAGACTGGTTTAAATGTAATATCCCTGCAAACCCCAAACTGGGCCTCTTGAGTCACTTAGGTGAAAATAACAGGGTTTAATTTAGCAAAACCAATCCTCAGCAGCCTGTGCATTGCAAAGAAAACTATCCTTGTGAACTGGAAAAGCAAACAGAATCTGTGTATCCAGCAGTTTAGAAATCTGTTATTAGATTACATCAGCATGGAAATGATGTCTGCCTCCTCAAAGGATCAGTCAGTTGGATTTCACTCTCTCTGGTCTCCTGTGATCAGCTCCATCACTTAGTGTAGGGGGGGGGGGGTGTGACCTCATCCCGCTCGGGGCTGGGGAGTGGCTGGGTGGCTCAGGTGGCTGTGGGTCTGGGGTGGACCCCTGGACAGGGATCTTGGCTGCTTCATTACTGGGGGGGCTAGGTTTCCAGACCTGGCGGGAGGCCTTGGGTTGATCAATGGTTGGAGTTGCCTTGCGGCGGGGGGGCGAGGTCGCTGGCGGGGGCTGGATCGGCGGGTATTGGCTCCGTGACGGGTGGCCGTGCCGCTGCGGGGGGGGCGGGGTGCGGGTCCTGGGCTCCGGTGCCCGGGGCTGTCCCCTGCTTCTCGGGGATGGGGGGTCGGCCCTGCCGTGGGGGGGTTGGGCTGACCTGGACCTGCCTCTGCAGTGGGGGCGGGTCCGTGCCCTGGTGCCCGGCAGAGGGACCCGGGCCCAAGATAGTTGAGGATGGGGGGGTGCCTGTGTGTGTATGGGGTGTGTATGGAGGAGTGTAGCGGTACATGAATGTATGGGGGGTGAGGGGTGTGTGTATGTGGGAGTGTGTTGAGGCATGTATGTGTGGGGGTGTATGTATGAGGGAGTGTGGTGGTGTATATGTGGGGTGTGTATGGAGGAGTGTAGTGGTACATGAATGTATGGGGGGTGAGGGGTGTGTGTATGTGGGAGTGTGTTGAGGCATGTATGTGTGGGGGTGTATGTATGAGGGAGTGCGGGGGTGTATATGCGGGGTGTGTATGGAGGATTGTAGCGGTACATGAAGGTATAGGGGGTGAGGGGTGTGTGTATGCGGGAGTGTGTGAGGGGTGTTGGGGTGGAGGTTTAGGGGACTGTGATAGTACATGAGTGTGTGGGGTGTAGGAGGTGTGTGGTGGTTTATATGTGGGGGGTTTATGGGGAGTGTAGTGGAGCATGAGTTTGTGGGGGGGTAGGGTTGTGTGTAAGGGGGAGTGTGTTAGGGCATGTAGGTGTGGGGGTGTATGTATGAGGGAGTGTGGTGGTGTATATGTGGGGTGTGTATGGAGGAGTGTAGTGGTACATGAATGTATGGGGGGTGAGGGGTGTGTGTATGTGGGAGTGTGTTGAGGCATGTATGTGTGGGGGTGTATGTATGAGGGAGTGTGGTGGTGTATATGTGGGGTGTGTATAGAGGATTGTAGCGGTACATGAAGGTATAGGGGGTGAGGGGTGTGTGTATGCGGGAGTGTGGTGGTGTATATGTGGGGTGTGTATAGAGGAGTGTAGTGGTACATGAAGGTATAGGGGGTGAGGGGTGTGTGTATGTGGGAGTGTGTTGAGGCATGTATGTGTGGGGGTGTATGTATGAGGGAGTGCGGGGGTGTATATGCGGGGTGTGTATAGAGGATTGTAGCGGTACATGAAGGTATAGGGGGTGAGGGGTGTGTGTATGCGGGAGTGTGTGAGGGGTGTTGGGGTGGAGGTTTAGGGGACTGTGATAGTACATGAGTGTGTGGGGTGTAGGAGGTGTGTGGTGGTTTATATGTGGGGGGTTTATGGGGAGTGTAGTGGAGCATGAGTTTGTGGGGGGTAGGGTTGTGTGTAAGGGGGAGTGTGTTAGGGCATGTAGGTGTGGGGGTGGAGGTTTGGGGGAGTGTGATAGTACATGATTGTGTGGGGGGGTGGGGTTGTGAATGAGGGAGTGGGTGTGTGTGTGTGTGTGTGTGTGTGTGTGTGTGTGTGTGTGTGGGAGGGGGTAAGGGCTTGTGTGTGGATAACCTGGTGTTAAATGCATGGGAGATAGGGGTGTGTATATAGAGGAGTGTAGAGGTGCATGTGTATGGGGGGTAGTGGCCCGTGTGTAGGGGGGAGTGGGGGGGTGCATGTGTATGTAGGTGTATAGGGGGGTGGAGGGTCATGATTAGGAAGGGGGGAGGACTTCAGTGAGAGAAGTGGGGAGTTGTGGTGGTTTGTTCTAGGGTAGGTAGAATGGGAAGGGGTGTTTTGTGATGGGCGGGGGGGGGGTGGGGGGGGTGGGGGGGGAGTGGGATGTAGGGTTTTGGAGGTGGACTAATCTTTTGGCCGTGTATCTGTTAGAATGGGTGTGTGTGTGTGTAGATGTGTAGGTCTGTAGGTGTGTGTGTGTGTGTAGATGTGTGTGTGGGTCTGTAGTGTGTGTGTGTGTGTAGATGTATGGGTCTGTAGTGTGTGTGTGTGTGTAGATGTGTGGGTCTGTAGGTGTGTGTGTGTGTGTAGATGTGTGGGTCTGTAGGTGTGTGTGTGTGTAGATGTATGGGTCTGTAGGTGTGTGTGTGTAGATGTGTGGGTCTGTAGGTGTGTGTGTGTGTGTAGATGTGTGTGTGGGTCTGTAGTGTGTGTGTGTGTGTGTGTGTGTGTAGATGTGTGTGTGGGTCTGTAGGTGTGTGTGTGTGTGTAGATGTGTGTGTGGGTCTGTAGGTGTGTGTGTGTGTGTGTGTGTAGATGTGTGGGTCTGTAGGTGTGTGTGTGTGTGTAGATGTGTGTGTGGGTCTGTAGTGTGTGTGTGTGTGTAGATGTATGGGTCTGTAGTGTGTGTGTGTGTGTAGATGTGTGGGTCTGTAGGTGTGTGTGTGTGTGTAGATGTGTGGGTCTGTAGGTGTGTGTGTGTGTAGATGTATGGGTCTGTAGGTGTGTGTGTGTGTGTAGATGTGTGGGTCTGTAGGTGTGTGTGTGTGTGTAGATGTGTGTGTAGGTGTGTGTGTGTGTAGATGTATGGGTCTGTAGGTGTGTGTGTGTGTGTAGATGTGTGGGTCTGTAGGTGTGTGTGTGTGTAGATGTGTGTGTAGGTGTGTGTGTGTGTAGATGTGTGTGTAGGTGTGTGTGTGTGTGTAGATGTGTGTGTAGGTGTGTGTGTGTGTAGATGTGTGGGTCTGTAGGTGTGTGTGTGTGTAGATGTGTGTGTAGGTGTGTGTGTGTGTAGATGTGTGGGTCTGTAGGTGTGTGTGTGTGTAGATGTGTGGGTCTGTAGGTGTGTGTGTGTGTGTAGATGTGTGTGTAGGTGTGTGTGTGTGTAGATGTATGGGTCTGTAGGTGTGTGTGTGTGTGTAGATGTGTGGGTCTGTAGGTGTGTGTGTGTGTAGATGTGTGTGTACACCAGGCTGATGGTGAGGGGGTGTGAATGTGTTGGTGTGTAAAGGAGGAGGGAATGCAACGTGTCTCTGGGTGGGGGCGTCTCCTAGGGGTGTGGGGGCGGTGGGCCCTTGGTCTGTCTCTCCTTCTCCCGCCCCTCCTCTTCTTTGCCCCCCCCCCAACTTTTGCATGTGGTTCGTTGGTGCCTTCTGGGGCCGGTGGCGGCTCCTTTGTTGGGGTTGCTGAGGGCCCTGGTTGTTGGGGCAGCTGCCCTTGGCCTGTCCTGGCCTTCGGGGGCCCCGGGAATGGGGGACGTGCCTCGTGCCGCAGGTGGCTCATCTTCTTGAGGGAGGGGCGCTTCCCTCGGGACCTAAATCCCTGGACCCCCCTCCTTCCCTTCTTCCCCCACACAGGCAGGGCGTTGGGAGGTGGACACGTTGATCTGGATGGTGAGAGACGCCATCAAGGTGGTCTCCATCGCTGCACCCAGCATCGGTTCACCTCCCAGTTTTAATTACACTTAGTCAACATAACACAAAAAACACACACTGACAACACATGGACATGTTTTGGGGGCGGGCCATGCAGTGTGCGGTGGGCGGGGCTGCTTTGGTGGTCCCGCTCCCAACATGATGTGGTTACTTCTTCCCAATTTTAATTGCAAACAACACACACTTCACAATCATTCATAAGCTGGGAGGGAGGGGGTGTCAATGGGGTCCTGCCACGCCCCTCTTTCTGGGGCTGTGCCGGGGGGGTTTGGGCGGGGGAGTGGTGCTGTTCAGGGGGCCTGGGTCTGGGCTGGCCTGGCGGGGGTGGGACTGCTGCTGGCCCTGGGTGGTGCTGGATCGGCTGCATGTGTGGAGTGGTGGGGGGGCATTGACAGGGGTGGGGGGTAGTTGTGGGGCCCTGATCGGGGCCCTCCTATCCCCTGCTCCCCCGGGGGTATCTCACAGGGGACACGTTGGGAAAGAAAGGTGAGGGCGTGCATGAGCCAATGGATGAAGTGGTGACTGAATGTTAGGGTAGGGGGGGGGGGGGATCAGGGTGAAAGAATTTAGGAAAGTGGATGGCCGCTGGGATAGGAGGAAGGGGGGGTGTATGCAGATGGGTGGGGGTGCGTATGTGGGGTTATGTTGGTGGTACAGGGAAGTGATGGGGTGGGTGTACAATGAGGAGTGTGAATGTGGATAGAGGGGTGTAGGGAGGTGTGTGTGTGTGTGTGTAGAGTGGGGTGTGTGTGTATGGAAGAATGGGTGATTATAGAGGGAGCAGGGATGTGTGTGTGAGGGGGTGTGTGTGTATAAAGAACGGGGGTAGGAGAGTGTGAGTTTGAGCGTGTGTAAGAGAATGGGTGTATAGGGTGTGTTTAAGGAGGAAGTGTGGATGCGTGTGGGTGTGGGTGGGGGTAGGTGGGTGGGTGCATGTGTGTGTGTGTGTGTGTGTGCACATGTGTGTGCGTGTGTGCGTATGTGTGTGTGTGTGTGTGTGTGTGTGTGTTTGTGTGCGTGGGTGCGTGCGTGGAGGGTCTTGGTGCTCGGGGAGCGCTGCTGGTGCACTGGGGTGCGGCCTGGCTGCCGCTCGGTGGCGGTCTGGGGATCCCGGCCCTCCGTCGGTGTGGGCTGGGCCCTCTGCCTGCGGGGGTGGGGGGGTTGCTTCTGGGCTCTTGGGGCCGTGGGGCCCGCGCTCTGTCTGCCCTGGGGGGCCGGTGCCCAGCGGGGCCGGTCCTCGCTGGTCCGGGCCTGCTGGGGCCTGTTCCCCCTGACTGCGGGGGACTCTGGCTGGGACCCCCCTCTGCCTCCTCCTGGGTCGGTGCATGGCTGGCTCCGGGGGGGGGGGCGGTTGGGGTCTGCGCCTGGGGATGGCTGCCGATGGCCCGGGTCTCGGGGGTCCTCCTGGCGTGCCTCTTGCCTTTGTGTGGGAGGGGTCACACTGGCATGATCTTCTCTGAACACGTTCCACTCTGCATGTTCTGCATGTGACACAGTCACCGAGTCGTCTGCAGGTTTATTCACTAACAGCAGCTGGTTTTCTCATTTCTCTTTGTTTCTCATTTATATTTAACTTCTTGCATTCATAGTTTAGTTACTATGATCTAAAGTTGGCTTGTATGTGTATGTATATGTGTTAATACTGGCAAGTGCATATATGTTTGTACATATGTATGTGTGTGTATGTGTGTGCATAGAGGTGTGTGTGTAAATGTATGTATGTGTATATGTATATGTGTACATATGTATATATTTGTGTATATATATATATTATGTGTGTATACGTGTGTGTATATGTATGTGTATGTATGCGTGTGTATGTGTGTGTATATGTATGTGTGTGCCTGTATGTGTGTATGTATACATCTGTAGGTTGTTTTCTTTCTTTTTGTTTTTGGGTTATTTTTTAGTTGTTGTTTTTTTTCTCTCCCTTTTCTCTCCCTTTATCTCTTTCCCTTTTCTTATGAGGTGTTTCTTCTCCTTTCTCTTTCTGTCTTTTGTCTGTCCTCTCTGGTCCAGCAGTACAAACTCTACAATTCAAACAACAATACAAAATAAACATAGAAATAAAATAAAAATTCAGAAAGTCAAGGGGATCATTATATCTATAAAGCTTCCCTTGGCAGAGAAAATTTGCTCAGCAGAACACAGCATCCAGACCATCATTCTGCTTGCCTAAATGCTGGACAAGACAAAAAAAAAAAAAAAAGATGAAAGAGTTACATGTCAAAGATCAAAGAGTGACATCATAAATGGACACATTCAAATATAAGTGGAAAAGCTTAGAGCACCTGGCATTCCCAGGCGGTTTTCTCCAGATTGTGTGCGTACGCCAGAGTCAGAGTTGTTGTGGAGGTAGGAACTTTTTACCGTCAAGTTGTGTTTTTATCAATCCAAAAAGTTGACTATAATTGGTGCAGGACGGTTTTTTGCATGTGACAGTTTGAAAATGAGACCCAAGGTCCGACCCTTCTTAGCTTGTGAGATCAGAAGAGATCGGGCGTGTTAAGGTTGGTATGGCCGTAAGCAGCATACATGAACACAAATTGCCTCTTTGTTGTTGCTCCAAATGCAAGAAGCTGGTGCCAAGATGACACAGATCAAGCAGTGACATCCCACACATGTTTATGACATTGGAAATGGGCTCCAAATATTACACAGAAAGATGAAAGAGTGACATATCAAAGATCAAAGAGTGACATCTTAAAGGAAATGTCCAAATATCCCACACACATATGGAAGTGGAAAAGATTACAGAACCTAGTATTACCAGGCGGTTTTTCCAGATTTTGTGTGTACATCAGGGTCAGAGTTGGCGTGGAGGCAGGAACATTTTACCGTCAGGTTGTGTTTTTATCAATCCAAAAAGCTGACTATAATTGGTGTAGGCCGTTTTGTTTTTTGTTTTTTTTGCATTGGACTGTTATACAGAAAGATCAAAGAGTGATATGTCACTGATCTCTGATGTCGGAAGATAAGCAGAGTTGGGTCTCGTCATGTAGGATGCAGACAGTGTGGCCAAAGTTACAAGGAAATCAGACAAACTTGAAAATTTGGCCAAAAGTTGACTTAGTGATCCTCAGAAGGGTCACATTTTCAAAGTTCTCCAAAATGGACCAAACTCATACAGGAAGACAGAGACCCATAGCAGAGTCCAAGTGGCAAGTTTAGGGCTTGTAGAACAAACAGGAACCAGATGGGAGTGAGGTAAGAGAAAGGGTTGATTTCTGTCCACTTCTAATCCCTATACACTGGGGGCCAAGGAAGCCTTGTGGACAGTGATTATTTCTCAGTCATGGATGCTGAAATTCACAGGGCAGACTCAGTGGAGCTTTGTGGGGTTGACCCTTCTGAGGACTACGTAGTCAACTTCTGGCCAAATTTTCAAGTTTTTCTGATTTCCTTGTAACTTTGGCCAAACTGTCTGCATCCTACATGGAGTGTCCTGTGTGAATTTCAGCCTTCCTGGACCAAGGGAGACAAAATGGGACAATGGTATGCGTAATTGTCCATTGGTGTCCAGTTCCAATCCCTATGAATGGGGCCCCGGGGATGCCTTGTGGACAGTGGCTCTTTCTGGGTCACAGTTAGTCATATGATGCTGGGATTCACAGGGCCAGTTTCTAGAGCTCCACTGAGTCTGCCCTGTGAGTTTCAGCCTGCTTGGACAATGTATGACAGAGAAATGGCCACTGTCCACAAAGTGTCCCTGGACCATAATGGTAAGGGATTGCTAGTGGACGCTTTTAGACACATACCCTTACTTTTGTCCCTGTTTGTCCCTCAGGCCCTAAAATGGGACAGGGTGCTTCATTTGGGACAGGTATGACATGGCTAAAGTTTAGGCAAAATCAGAAAAAGTTCTTAAAAAAAAAACTATGGACCTCCAGGGCCATCTGTGGAAGTCAGATGCCCCAAGAAAAGTGCTCTCAGATGGGCTAGCTACAGGTCTGAAACCCCCCTGGAGCTATGCATAACCCCCCCATTGGAGGCCTCATTTTTGGGTAAAAATGTTGTCAGAAGGTCCTGGAAGGCTCCAGGACCAACCCCTCACACTTTCCCAGGAAAGGTGCACTGTTCCTGGGCATGGGACATGGAGGATGTCCCCTAAAATTGAAATTTTCTTCAAATTTTGCCACACTTTACCAATGTGTCCTGGGTCCTAAAATAGTTTGAAATTGAAAGTTTAAGCCTTCTAGAACAAAGGGGGACACGGTGGGAGAAGGGGAAGGGTAATAGTCCATTTCCATCCACTTCCAATCCCTGAGCATTGGAGCCTGGGGATGCCTTGTGGACAGAGACTTTTTCTCAGTCAGGGTAGGTCCTACGTTGCTGGGATTCACAGGGCAACCCCACAAAGCTCCACTGAGTCTGTCCTGTGAGTATCAGCATCCTAGGACAATCCATGACAGAGAAATAGCCACTGTCCACAAGGCTTCCTTGGCCCCCAGTGTATAGGGAATAGAAGTGGACAGAAATCAACCCTTTCTCTTACCTCACTCCCATCTGGTTCCTGTTTGTTCTACAGGCCCTAACCTTGGCACTTGGACTCTGCTATGGGTCTCTGTCTTCCTGTATGAGTTTGGTCCATTTTGGAGAACTTTGAAAATGTGACCCTTCTGAGGACTTAGCCACTGTCCACAACGCTTCCTTGGCCCCCAGTGTATAGGTATTAGAAGTGGACAGAAATCAACCCTTTCTCTTCCGACATCAGAGATAAGTGACTTGATCTTTCTGTGTAAAATTTGGAGCACATTTCAAATGTCATAAATGTGTGTGATGTCACAGCTTGATCTATGTCATCTTGGCGCCAGCTTCTTGCATTTGGAGCAACAACAAATAGGCAGTTTGTGGTCATATATGCTGCTTACGGCTATACTAATCTGAACACGTCCCATTTCTTCTGATCTTGCAAGCTAAGAAGGGTCGGACCTTGGGTCTCATTTGCAAACTGTCGCATGCAAAAAACCAGCCCAAACCAATTATAGTCAACTTTTTGGATTTATGAAAACACATGATGAACATTCCATTTATGATGTCACTCTTTGATCTTTGACATGTCACTCTCTGATCTTTCTGTGTAAGATTTGGAGCACATTTCAAATGTCATAAACGTGTGGGATGTCACTGCTTGATCTGTGTCATGTTGGCACCAACTTCTTGCATTTAGAGCAACAACAAAAGAAGCAATTTCCGGTCATATATGCTGCTAACAGCCATACCAACGTTAACACGCCCGATCTCTTCTGATCTTGCAAAACACAACTTGACAGTAAAAAGTTCTTACCTCCACAACAACTCTGGCGCATGCACAAAATCTTGAGTAACCGCCTGGGAATATCAGGTGCTCTAAGCTTTTCCACTTATGTGAATGTAGGACATTTGGAGAACATTTAATTTATGATGTCACTCTTTGATCTTTCAGTGTAATATTTGGAACATATTTCAAATGTCATAAACATGTGTGATGTCACTGCTTGATCTATGTCATGTTGGCACCAGCTTTATGCATTTGGAGCAACCTCAAAAAGGCATTTTTCATCCACATCTGTTTCTTACGGCCATGCTTTGGTGCATACAATCACATCAGTGAGATGATTTTGTGTCTACATTAAAACATAATTGTTCATACTGCATGAAGGTATGCTGATTTTAAATATTCATGCCAAAAAGGATGAAATTGTAACCAAGCAAATTGATCAAAACCGTATTTATTTAACAGTTAAAGCAGTGGCACAAACATGTCATTTTAAATTTGTGGTTGACTTTTTGCGACATACTTTGCATACAACAGTTGTTTGGCCAACATCCTCTCTCCGGTATCCAAACCATTGCCAAATGATGGATCCTGTACTATTTTTCTTTGGAACAAATTCTCCCTCCATTTTCTGTAACTCGCGCTGCTACTGCTACTGGAGTTCTCTGCTAGAAAAGCTGCTACACCACGCTGCCTGTCATGATGTAGCACATAGCTCACGTTATGTACATAACTCGGTGCGCTTGCTTTAACTCTCTGTGCAAAGCGGTGCTGACAGTGAAGGAGGAGTGGGAAAAACCCCACCCACAGCAAAAAACAACTACGTGACAACAGGGCAACTCGAATATGACAAACAGACATTTTCTATATGACTAACCACGATATTTCGAGTATATTTGATATATCGCCCAGCCCTACTTTAGACCTGAATGTCTGTATCTCGGCATGGAAGTCTTGAACCAGGCCAAGAGATCTGGACCTTGACATGGAGGTCTTGACACAGGCTTGAAGGTCTGAACATGGGTATGGAGGTCAGGATCCATTGTTGGAAAACTGTACACAAACAACATAAAAATGCGACAATTAACAACCAAAATACATGTTTCCCTTTTGGCGTGTCCCTCTGAAGGGACCGCCACAGCAAATCATCGCAAACTAATTGGCACATGTTTTAGGTATTTGGCGTAAAACATGTGCCAATTAGGTTGCGATGATTTGCATCCATGCCTGAGCCCCCAGGCATCGATACCTGGAGCACCTTCAGGTCTAGAGGTCTACACATAGGTCTGGACAGTTGGACCTGGGTCTGGGTATTATTACCCAGGTGGTATGGATCTTTGCTTGGAGGTCTGTCCCCAGGCCTGGAGGTCTGGACCTATGAATGGAGGTCTGGACACGGTCCTGGAGGTCTTGACATGTGTATCGACATCGGCACATATGCCTAGGTCTGGAAACAAGTCTGGGATCTAGCACCCAGGCCTGGAGTTCTGGACCCTGGTCTGGAGTGTGCCTGTCCCTGGACTAGTCCTGGGGAACTAAGCTATGAATTAGGCTGGATGCTGAGTCTCCCATGTGGAGCACTGCAGCAAATCGGATTTTCAAGTTGGCTAGTTTTGTAGCACACTTGATTTCCTAAGTTTTGATATATAACTTAACATATGTTTCAGAGGACTTTAGAGGAAGTGGAGAGGATTTTGGACCAATTTCTGAAAACGTAATCTGTGATTGTGTCGATGACATAAAAAATATGAGAATTTTCTTTCATAAAGTAAAAGTTTAATATTTTGTGATCCGTTTAAACTTTGAAGGTGAAAGACTGAGCTGGTTTATGGCTCATGTCAACTGAGTCTTATTTATTTCAATAGGACGAAAAGTTGCATTTCTTTATGAAGTACACAAACGGCGTCAGACTTTTGTACAGCAAAAGTCAAACTACACTAGTCCCCATAAAGACGCAAGCCACTTACAGATGACAAAATCCTGAAGTTATTAGTTTTTATTTACACATAACTGGTCAGGGGAAGGGTTGAGATATGTGCGTGTGTGGGTAACGTGCATGTGTTTTTAAGTGTAAAAATGTTCTTATTTGTATGTTGATATAACTTTTATATGTCGTGGGGGTGGAATCGAAGATGTAGTCAGACATCGGAATTCGTGACAGAAAGAGTAGAACAAAAGCGGAGTAAACCCAAAACAGTGGTAATGTGTGCCTCAGTGCTATCAGTATTTGTACTCATAATTAATGTCTGTGTTTTGATTCAGTTGTGCAATTAAAAAGAAAAAAAAAAAGCTTTTTTTTGGCATATTTTGTCACAATTGAAATTTAGTTTTGTTATTTTGTTATTTTTTTGTTTTGTTGTTTTTTTGTGTTTTGTTATTTTGCTATTTTGTATTTTGTTGATGTGGGTTGTATTTTTTAAATTTTGTTTTGTTGTTTTGTAGTATTTTGTTATTTTGTTTTTGTTGTATTTTGTTATTTTGTTGTATTTTGTTATTTTGTTGTTTTCTTGTTGTATTTTGTTATTTTGTTGTATTTTGTTATTTTGTTGTTTTCTTGCTGTATTTTGTTATTTTGTTGTGTTTTGTCATTTTGTTGTTGTATTTTGTTATTTTCTTATTTTGTTGTGTTTTGTTTTGTTATTTTGTATTTTGTTGTTGTGTGTTGTATTTTGTTATTTTGGTGTGTTTTATTTAGTTGTTTTTTGTGTTTTGCTGTGTTTTCTTTTTTTGTTGTGTTTTGTTGTATTTTGTTCTGTTTTGCTGTATTTTGTTACTTTGTTTTGTTGTGTTTTATTTTGTTGTGTTTTGTTGTATTTTGTGATTTGTGATTTTGTTTTGTTTTGTTGTATTTTGTTACTTTTTATTTTGTTTTGTGTTTTGTTATTTTGTTTTGTGTTTTGTTATTTTGTTGTATTTTGTTATTTTGTTGTATTGTGTTATTTTATTTGTTGTATTTTGTTGTTTTTTTGTGTTGTATTTTATTTTGTTGTATTTTGTTGTTTTGTGGTATTTTGTTGTATTTTGTTAATTTGTAGTGTTGTGTTTTGTTGTATTTTGTTATTTTATTTCGTTTTGTTGCTTTGTTTTGTTTTGTTATTTTGTATTTTGTTCTGGTGTGTTTATTTTGTTAATGTTTTATTTTGATGTGTTTTGTTGTATTTTGTTATTTGTTATTTTGTCATGTTTTGTTATTTTTTTGTGTTGTGTTTTGTGTTATGTAAATTTTATTTTGTTCAGTTGTTTTGTTGTGTTTTGTTATTTTGTTCAGTTGTATTTTGTTATTATGTTGTATTGTGTTATTTTGTTATTAGTTGTATTTTGTTGTTTTGTTGTGTTGTATTTTGTTATTTTGTTGTATTTTGTTTTTTTTTTGGTATTTTGTTGTATTTTGTTAATTTGTGGTGTTGTGTTTTGTTGTATTTTGTTATTTTATTCAGTTGTTTTGTTGTGTTTTGTTATTTTGTTCAGTTGTATTTTGTTATTATGTTGTGTTTTGTTGTGTTTTGTTGTATTTAGTTGTGTTTTGTTGTATTTTGTTATTTGTTGTTTTGTCATGGTTTGTTGTATTTTGTTATTTTTTTTTGTGTTGTGTTTTGTTTTTTGTTAATTTGTTATTTTGTTTTGTTGTGTTTTGTTATTTTGTTATTTTGTATTTTGTAGTTGCGTGTTGTATTTTATTTTCTCTTTTGTATTTTGTTGTTTTGTTGTGCTTTGTTGTATTTTGTTTCATTTTGTTATTTTTTAGTTTTTTGTTTTTTGTAGTTTGTCGTTGTATTTTTTGTTTTATTTTTTTGTGTTATTCATTGTTATTTTGTTGTGTGTTGTATTTTATTTGTGTTGTATTTTGTTGTTTTGTTGTATTTTGTTGCATTTTGTTGTGTTTTGTCATTTTGTTGTGTTTTGTAATTTGTCATTTGTCATTTTATGTTTTTAATTTTGCTTTTTTGTTTTGTTGTGTTTTATTATGTTGTTGGATTTTGTTATTTTGTTATTTGTTGTTGTATTTTGTTAATTTTGTTGTGTTGTATATTTTTTTTTTTTTACTTGGGGTTTCGTTGTAATCTGTTGTGTTTTGTTGTATTTTGTTATTTTATTTTGTGTGTTGTTGTGTTGTATTTTGTTATTTTGTTGTATTTTATTTTGTTGTGTTTTATTGTAGTTTGTTGTATTTTGTTATTTCATTGTATTTTGTTGTACTTATTTATTTTGTTGTATTTTGTCATTTTATTTGTCATTGTATTTTGTTATTTTTTTGTGTTGTATTTGTTGTGCTGTATTTTCTTATTTTGTATTTTGTTTTGTTGTATTCATTTTATTGTGTTGGTTCTTTTTTTTGTTTTATTTTCATGTATTTTGTTGTATTTATTCATTTTGTTGTATTTTGTTATTTTGTTGTATTTTGTTATTTTGTTGTATTCGGTTGTGCTTTGTTGTATTTTGTTGTGTTTTGTTATTTTGTTGTATTTTGTTGTACTTTGTCGTACTTTGTCATTTGTTATTTTGTTATGTCTTGTTGTATTTTGTTATGTTTTTTATTTTGTTTGTTTATTTTGTTGTGTTTTGTTATGTTGTTGTGTTGCATTCTGTTATTTTGTTATTTGGGGTTTTGTTGTAATTTGTTGTGTTTTCTTGTATTTTGTTATTTTGTTTGTTGTGTTGCATTTTGTTATTTTGTTGTATTTTGTTATTTTGTAGTGTTTTGTTATGTTTTGCTGTATTTTGTTGTTGTTGTACTTTATTTGGTTGTATTTTGATATTTTGTTATTTTATTCTTGTAGTATTTTGTATTTTGTTATCTTTTGTTGCATTTTTATTTTACGTTTTTTATTTTTTGTTGTTTTGTGTTTTGTTATGTTGTTGGATTGTGTTATTTTGTTATTTGTTGTATTTTGTTGTTTTGTTATGTTTTGTTGTATTTTGTTATGTTTAGTCATTTTGTTATTTTTTATATTTTCTTGTATTTTGTCATTTTGTTATTTTGTCATTTGTTGTACTTTATTTTGTTATATTGTATTTTGTTATTTTGTTATTATGATGTTTTTTTGTTGTTTTTTGTTATGTTTTTTTAATTTTGTTTTGTTGTATATTGTTATTTTGTTGTTGTATTTTATTTTGTTGTTTTGTTGTTTTCTTATTTAGTTGTGTTTTGTTGTGTTTTGTTATGTTGTTGGATGTTGTGATTTTGTTGTGTTGTGTTTTGTCATTTTGTTATTTTTGTTGTATTTTGTTGTGTTGTGTTGTATTTTGTCTTTTTTTTTTATTTTGTTTTATTTTGTTTTCTTATTATGTTGTGTTAGATATTGATATTTTGTGGTTGTGTATTGTTTTCTTGTTGTGTTGTATTTTGTTGTGTTTTGTTGTATTTTGTCACTTGCTATTTTGTTATATTTTGTTGTATTTTGTTGTGTGTTTTTATTTTGTTTTGTTGTTTTGTTGTGTGTTGTTATGTTGTTGGATTTTGTTATTTTGTTATGTCTTGTATTTTGTTATGTTTTTTTTTGTGTTTAGTTAAATTGTTGTATTTTGTCATTTTGTTATTTTGTTGTACTTTGTAATGTTATGTTTTGTTTTGTTTTGTTTTGTTATTTTGTTGTATTGTATATTGTCATTTTGTTATTTTGTCATTTGTTGTTGTATTTTGTTATTTTGTTGTTGTATTTTGTTATTTTGTGTTGTTGTGGTTTGTTATTTTGTTGTATTTTGTTGTATTTTGTCATTTTGTTTTCGGTTGTATTTTGTCATTTGTTATTTTGTGTTTTGTTGCATTTTTCTTTTTTGTTGTATTTTGTTGTGTTGTATTTTGTTGTACTTTGTTATTTTGTTGTATTTTGTTATTTTTTGTGTTTTGTTTTATTGTTCTGTTTTGTTGTGTGGTATTTTGCTATTTTGTTGTTTGTTGTTGTGTGTTTTATTTTGTCATTTTGTATTGTATTTTGTTGTGTTGTATTTTGTTATTTTGTATATTGTTGTGTTGTGTTGTATTTTGTTGTGTTGTATTTATTTTATTGTGTTGTATTTTGTTGTATGTATTTTATTTTTATTTTGTTTTGTTGTTTTGTTTTTTGTTGTTTTTTTATATTTTGTTGTATTTTGTTGTGCTGTATTTTTTGTTGTATTGTGTTTTGTTATTTTTTTTAATTTTGTTATTTTGTTAGTTTGAAAATTATTAGTTTGTTAGTTTAAAATACAAAACACAACAAAACACAAAATAACAAAATGACAAAATACAACACAAAAAATACAGCACAACAAAATACAACAAAACACACCAAAATACAACAAATCACAACAAAATAACAAAACACAACAAAACACAACAAAATAACAAAATACAACAAAGTAACAAAATACAACAAAACAGAACAAAATACAACAAAATAACAAAATACAACAACAAAATAACAAAATACAACAAAGTAACAAAATACAACAAAATACAAACAAAATGCAGAACAAAACAACAAAACACAAGAAAAAATACAACAACATAACAGAATACAACAAAATAACAAAATACTACAAAACATTACAAAACGCAACAAAATACAACAAAACAAGAAAATCACAAAATAACAAAATACAATAAAAAAAATTTACGAAATACAACAAAACACAACAAAACAACAAAATAGAACAAAAAACAAAATACAACAAAAAATACAACAAAACACAACAAAACAACAAAATAGAACAAAAAACAAAATACAACAAAAAATACAACAAAATACAACAAAAGACAACCCAACAAAATACAACAAAACACAACACAACAAAATACAACACAACACAACAAAATACAACAAAACACAACAACATGCAACAAACCACAACAAAATAACAAAACACAACAGCAAAATACAACAGAAAAACACAACAAAATACAAAAAAACCCAACATAAAAACAAAATAAAATACAACAAAACATAAAAGAACAAATTACAACAAAATAACAAAATACATCAACAAAATAAAAAAAACAACTAAATGCAACAAAATAACTAAACCTAACAACAAATGACAAAATACAACAAAACACAACAAAATAAAATACAACAAAGTAACAAAATACTACAAAACACAACTAAATACGACAAAAGACAACACAACAAAATACAACAAAATACAACAAAACACAACCAAGCACAACAACATACAACAAACCACAACAAATAACAAAATACAACAAAACACAACAAAATAACAAAACACAACAACAAAATACAACAACAGAATAACAAAATACAACAACAAAACACAACAACAAAATAACAAAACAATAAAACACGACAAAATAAAATACAAAAACAAAATAACAAAATAAAACAACAAAACACAACAAAATACAACAAAATAACTAAACACAACAAAAAATAAGAAAATACAACAAAATGCAACAACAAAATGAAATAACAAAATACAAAAAAAACAAAAACCAAAAAAAATAACAAAACACAACAAAGCAAAACAAAAATACAAATTACAACAAAACAACAAAATAAAAAAATCCAACAAAATAAGATCACAGAATAACAAAATACAACAAAACAGAACAAAACACAACAAAATACAACAAGAAAGTGAAACAACAAAACAAAATAAAATATAACAAAATTACAAAATTACAAAATAACAAAATACAACAAAACACAGCAAAATAACAAAATAAAACAAAATGACAAAACAACAAAATAACAAAATACAACAAAACAAAATAAAAAAAACAAAATAACAAAAATCACAAAATAAAATTGTTTGTTGTGTTGTAGTTTGTTATTTTGTGTTATATTTTGTTGTATTTTGTAATTTTTTTCGTGTTCTATTTTGTTATTTTTTTTTGTATTTTTTGTGTTTTGTTGTGTTTCTTTGTGTTTTGTTGTATTTTGTTGTGTTTTATTGTATTCTGTTATTTTATGTTTTGTTGCGTTTTGTCATTTTATTTTGTTTTGTTGTTTTGTTGCATTTTGTTATTTTGTTGTATTTTCTTTTTTGTCGTGTTTTGTTGTATTTTGTTATTTTATTGTTGTATTTTCTTATTTGTTGTGTTTTGTTGTGTTGTATTTTCTTATTTTGTTGTATTTTGTTATTTTGATGTGTTGTATTTTGTTGTATTTTGTCATTCTGTTATTTTATTGTGTCGTGTTATTTAGTTTTGTTGTGCTTTGATGTATTTTTTTATTTTGTTTTTGTGATTTTGTTGTATTTGGTTGTTTTGGTATTTTGTTTTAATTTTTTGTTGTTTTGTTATTTTGTTGTGTTTTGTTATTTTGTTATGTTGTTGTGTTTTGTTGTTTTTTATTTTGTTGTATTTTGTTATTTTGTTGTATTTTGTGTTTTATTGTGTTTTGTTATATTTTTATTTCATTATTTTGTGTTTGTATTTTGTTATTTTGTTTTTGTATTTATTTGTTTTGTCATGTTGTTGTTTTGTTTTGTTATTTTGTTATTTCATTGTTGTATTTTGTTATTTTGTTATTTTGTTGTTGTATTTTGTTATTTTGTTGTATGATTTTGTTATTTTTTTGTTGGATTTCCTTCTTTTCTTATTTTATTTTTTCGTTATTTTTTTGTGTTGTATTTTGTTGTTGTATTTTGTTATTTTGTTGTTTGTTGTAATTTGTCAATATGTTGTGTTGTATTTTGTTGATGTGTTTTGTTTTTTTGTTGTGTTTTGTTATTTTGTTGTTGTATTTTGTTGTGTTGTATTTTGTTTTTGTGATGTAATTGCTTATTCTGTTATTTTATTGTATTTTGTTGTATATTGTTTTTTTATTTTGTTATTGTATTTTATTTTTTTATTTTGTAATTTTGTTGTGTTTCGTTGTATTTTTTCATTTTTTCTTTCATTGTATTTTATTTTTTTATTTTGTTGTATTTTGTTGTCTTTTTTATTTTGTTATTTTGTTGTATTTTGTTATTTTGTTTTGTTGTATTTTGTTGTAATTTGTTATTTTATTTAATTGTGTTGTGTTATTTTGTTGTGTTGTATTTTGTTATTTTGTTGTGTTTTCTTGTATTTTGTTATTTTGTTATTTAGTTGTATTTTGTTGTTTTGGTATTTTGTTAATTTCTTTGTGTTTTTTTTGTTTTGTTATTTTGTTGTTGTGTTTTATTTATTTTGTTGTGTTTTGTTGTTTTTTATTTTGTTGTTCTATTTTGTTATTTTGTTATTTTGTTGTTCTGTTGTGTTTCATTGTGTTTTGTTATTTTTTTCATTTTGTTATTTTGTTGTTATATTTTGTTATTTTGTTTTTGTATTTTGTTGTTTTGTCATTTTGTTGTTGTGTTTTGTCTTGTTATTTCATTGTTGTATTTTGTTATTTTGATGTGTTGTATTTTGTTGTATTTTGTCATTCTGTTATTTTATTGTGTCGTGTTATTTAGTTTTGTTGTGCTTTGATGTATTTTTTTATTTTGTTTTTGTGATTTTGTTGTATTTGGTTGTTTTGGTATTTTGTTTTAATTTTTTGTTGTTTTGTTATTTTGTTGTGTTTTGTTATTTTGTTATGTTGTTGTGTTTTGTTGTTTTTTATTTTGTTGTATTTTGTTATTTTGTTGTATTTTGTGTTTTATTGTGTTTTGTTATATTTTTATTTCATTATTTTGTGTTTGTATTTTGTTATTTTGTTTTTGTATTTATTTGTTTTGTCATGTTGTTGTTTTGTTTTGTTATTTTGTTATTTCATTGTTGTATTTTGTTATTTTGTTATTTTGTTGTTGTATTTTGTTATTTTGTTGTATGATTTTGTTATTTTTTTGTTGGATTTCCTTATTTTCTTATTTTGTTTTTTCGTTATTTTTTTGTGTTGTATTTTGTTGTTGTATTTTGTTATTTTGTTGTTTGTTGTAATTTGTCAATATGTTGTGTTGTATTTTGTTGATGTGTTTTGTTTTTTTGTTGTGTTTTGTTATTTTGTTGTTGTATTTTGTTGTGTTGTATTTTGTTTTTGTGATGTAATTGCTTATTCTGTTATTTTATTGTATTTTGTTGTATATTGTTTTTTATTTTGTTATTGTATTTTATTTTTTTATTTTGTAATTTTGTTGTGTTTCGTTGTATTTTTTCATTTTTTCTTTCATTGTATTTTATTTTTTTATTTTGTTGTATTTTGTTGTTTTGTTGTCTTTTTTATTTTGTTATTTTGTTGTATTTTGTTATTTTGTTTTGTTGTATTTTGTTGTAATTTGTTATTTTGTTATTTAATTGTGTTGTGTTATTTTGTTGTGTTGTATGTTGTTATTTTGTTGTGTTTTCTTGTATTTTGTTATTTTGTTATTTAGTTGTATTTTGTTGTTTTGGTATTTTGTTAATTTCTTTGTGTTTTTTTTTGTTTTGTTATTTTGTTGTTGTGTTTTATTTATTTTGTTGTGTTTTGTTGTTTTTTATTTTGTTGTTCTATTTTGTTATTTTGTTATTTTGTTGTTCTGTTGTGTTTCATTGTGTTTTGTTATTTTTTTCATTTTGTTATTTTGTTGTTATATTTTGTTATTTTGTTTTTGTATTTTGTTGTTTTGTCATTTTGTTGTTGTGTTTTATCTTGTTATTTCATTGTTGTATTTTGTTATTTTGTTGTATTTTGTTATTTTGGTAGTGTGTTGTTGTATTTTGTTGGATTTTTTTTATTTTGTTATTTTGTCGTTGTATTTTGTTATTTTGTGTGATTTTTTTTTATTTTGTTATTTTGTTGTTGTATTTTGTTGTGTTTTGTTGTATTTTGTTATGTTGTTTTTTGTGTTGTATTTTGTTATTTTGCTGTGTTGTATTTTGTTGTGTTTGTTTTGTTTGTTGTTGTGTTTTGTTATTTTGTTGTTGTGTTTTGTTGTGTTGTTTTGTGTTGTGTTTTATGTTGTTGTGTTGGATATTGTTGTTGTGTTGTATTTTGTTATTTTTTATTTTGTTGTAAAAATAACAAAACACAACAAAACAACTAAATCACAAAATAACAAAATACAACAACAAAATAACAAAACAACAAAACACAACAAAATAACAAAATACAACAACAAAATAATAAAATAACAAAACACAACAAAATACAACAAAACACAACAAAATACAACAACAAAATAACTAAACAACAAAACACAACAAAATAACAAAAGACAAAAAAAACACAACAAAATACAACAAATCCCAAAAAAACACAACAAAATAACAAAATACAACAGAACACAACAAAATACAACAACAAAGAAAGACCTGGACCAAGACTAAAGGGAAAACCAGACCTATATAGACCTGGACCGTGACTAAAGGGAAAACCAGACTTTTAGTGTTAGTGGAAACAGGTAAAACATGTGAGATCCACCAAGGTCGGGTAAACACCAGAGTCGGGTAAACAAAGAGTTTCATCTGCAGACAGCGCTGTGTGTCATCTTCATACACTCACTTCGAAGTGGGTCGGGCTGACTTGGTGTTTTGCGCTGTCATTTACAGACCTCCTAAATACAACAAGGACTTTGTGAATAACTTTTCTGATTCTTTGGTTAGAATTATGCCTCATCATGACTGGATTCTTATTGTAGGTGATATCAGTATCCATGTATGTTGTCCCACTAAGCCTGTGAAGGAGTTCCTAGAAATAATTGATTCTTTTAATTCTGTGCAGTATGTGTCCGGAGTCACGCACGGACTCGGGCACACTCTTGACCTCATTCTCTCTTATGGGTTACCTGTATCTATTATTACCTAGACCCCCTTCCATCTGGCCTCATATTCCTTATACACACTACATCATACACACATCCATCTCATTGTGTCCCCCCAACTTGCCCCTTCCCATACCCCAGCCATCCTCATCCACGTCCCATTGCCCACCCACTTACCTGAATTATTTCCCCCTTACCCCCCCCACCCACCCAATAAGACACACATAACACTCTCACCTTATATTTACAACTTCACCCGTTCTCTCACAGTCACCCTCCTCTCTCCTTCCCAACATGCCCCGAGTGCGACGCCCCATGGGGACAGAGGGCAGACAGGCACCGACAAAGGCCCTCATTACCACCGCCCACCACCTCCAGTGCCCCCCCATCCCCCACAGATGCAGCCGACCAGTACCCTCTCAGGGCCAGCAGCCAAGCCAGCCGGGGGCCCAGGACTATTGGACAGCACCCCCTTCCCCCCCGCCCAAACCCCTCCGGCAAAGCCCCGGAAATGGGTCAGTGTTTTTGTGTTGTGGTGACTAAATGTGATTAAAAGTGGGAGGTGAGCAGATACTGGGTGCACTGATCAAGACCACCTTGATGGCCTTTCTCACCACCCAGCACAACATGCCCACCTCCTAACGCCCTACCTGTGTGTGATGGAGAGCGGGGAAGGAGAAGGGACCGGGGATTTTCGTCCAGAAGAAAGTGGGATCTTCCTCCAGAAGATGAGCCACCAGCGGCACTAGGGCCCCATCTCCGGGGCCCGGAAGGACCACGACAAGCCGAGGGCAGCCGCCCTAACAACCAGAGCTTCCAGCAACCCAAACCAGGGAGCCTCCACCAGCCCCAGAAGGCACTAACCAACCACACGCAAAGGGAGCGGGAAGGCAGGGAAGGGGAAGGGGAGACGGACGGAGACCCCAGACCAAAGGCCCACCCCCCCCATACCCGCAGGGACGCCACTACCCGAGGACCAGCACATCCATACATTCCCACCATCGCCATGACATGCACTCACACCAACACACACACACTCACAGGCACACACGTCCACATCCCAACCCATACAACCCCACCCTCCAAAATCATCCCCCAGATGTCCACATTCCACCCCTACACCGACCTACCCACCCACTCCGTCACTCAAAATACCCCCAAGCCCGGATCCCTGCCCCTCTCCTTCCTCCACTGCATCTCCCCTGAGACATCCCTCCGCGACACCCTCACCCATCCCAACCCCTCCTAACCACTTCACCTCCACCCGCCGATATACACCCACCACCACAACCACACAAGCACCCCCCCCACACACACACATCCATCTCCCACATGTCCACACACTTCCCTTATACTATTATTTGCCATACTTAAGCACCACCACACACACCAAAACATTCACACACAGACCTCCACGTACACACACCTACTCCCTTGATCCCAGGGCTACAACCAAGCACTAGGGCAGCCCCCCCCCCCCCCCCCCCCCCCCCACAACAGCAGCAAGTCCAGCCCAGCCCTCCTGGTGCAGGCCGACCCTCCCCCCATGGGAGACAGGGGACAGGCTCGGGCACCTCCTTCCCTTCTTCCACCACACACAGACACAGTTGGGAGGTGGACACGTTGATCTGGGTGATGATAGAGGACATCAAGGTGGTCTCAATCGCTGCACCCAGCATTGCTTCACCTCCCAATTTTAATTACACTCAAAAATTACACACCAATAACACACACTGACAACACATGGACATGTTTTGGGGGGTGGGCCATGCAGTATGCGGTGTGCGGGGCTGCTTCAGTAGTCCCTCTCCCAACATGATATGGTTACTTCCCCCCAATTTTAATCCCAAAAAACACACTTCACAACCCTATACACAAAAAAGCCAATAACAAAAAAGGTAAAGGTTGAAATAAACTGCTGTGATAAACATAAAAGATAGTTATAAATAGTGCAAAAGCACAGATATCAGAATGAGCTGGAGAGTTTAATATTGGTATGGGTGAAGTAATATGGGTGAAGTAGCACAATAGATTTGGAAGCTTAAAACCATTATTTTCTGAGTATCAGTGTAACAGCCACAACCTTTTCATGAAACCATTACAATACCAGAAGACAGCAGCACCCTTGCAGTAGTGTTTAATTTTTTTAATTTTTTTTTATTTTATTTTGCCATCGACCTGAAAAGCACAGAGTTTCTTTTCTTTTCTGGTCTTAGAGTGTCATCTACAGACATAAAGACCTGGATGACTCTGAATTTTCTCATTTTAAACCCAGATAAGACAGAGGTTGTTTTCTTCGGGCCTGAAAAAGTTAGGCAGACAAAATTATCCAGTTATGTAATTAATCTGGATGGCATTAATTTGTCCTCCAGTACCACGGTGAGAAATCTTGGAGTCAAAATTGACCAGGACTTGTCTTTTAACTCACATTTAAAACAGGTTTCGGGTTGCGGGGGCAGCAGCCTAAGCAGGGAAGCCCAGACTTCCCTCTCCCAAGACACATTTGTCCTTCTTCACCACGACAGACTGGTGCAGAGTCCGCATTACTGCAGACGCCGCACCAATCTGTCTGTCCATCTCACGCTCCATCCTTCCTTCACTCGTGAACAAGACCCCGAGATATTTAAACTCCTCCACTTGAGGCAGGACCTGACTCCCGACCCAGAGAGGCAATGTGGACCAAGCTCTGACACCTGTCATACAGGGACCGAACAGCTCGTACAAGGGGGTCCGGTACCCCATACTCCCGGAGTACCCCCTACAGGAGCCCCCGGGGGACACGGTCGAATGCCTTCTCCAGGTCCACAAAGCACATGTAGACTGGTTGGGCAAACTCCCATGCCCCCTCCAGGACTCCAAAGAGGGTATAGAGCTGGTCCACTGTTCCACAACCAGGACGAAAACCACACTGCTCCTCCTCAATCCGGGATTCGACTATCCGGCGGACCCTCCTCTCCAGGACCCCTGAATAGACCTTACCAGGGAGGCTGAGGAGTGTGATTCCCCTGTAATTGGAACACACCCTCCGGTCCCCCTTCTTAAAAAGGGGGACCACCACCCCAGTCTGCCAGTCCAGTGGTACTGTCCCCGATGTCCATGCGGTGCTGCAGAGACGTGTCAGCCTGGACAGCCCCACAGCATCCAGAGCCTTAAGGAACTCCGGGCGGATCTCATCCACCCCCGGGGCCTTGCCGCCAAGGAGCTTTTTGACCACCTCAGCGACTTCAGCCCCAGAGATAGGAGAGTCCACCCCTGAGTCCACCAGCTCTGCTTCCTCATCGGAAGATGTGTTGGTAGGATTGAGGAGGTCTTCGAAGTATTCCTTCCACCGACCCACAACGTCCCGAGTTGAGGTCAGCAGCTCCCCACCTCCACTGTACACAGTATTGATGGAGCACTGCTTCCCCCTCCCGAGCCGCCGGATGGTGGACCAGAATCTCCTCGAAGCCGTCCGGAAGTCTTTCTCCATGGCCTCACCGAACTCCTCCCATGCCTGATTTTTTGCCTCGGCGACAACCGAAGCCACATGCCGCTTTGCCCTTCAGTACCCATCAGCTGCCTCCAGAGTCCCACAGGCCAAGAAGGCCCGATAGGACTCCTTCTTCAGCTTGACCGCATCCCTCACTGCTGGTGTCCACCAACGAGTCCTGGGATTACCGCCACAACAGGCACCACGACCTTACAGCTACAGCTCCAGCTGGCCGCCTCAGCAATAGAGGCACGGAACACAGCCCATTTGGACTTAATGTCCCCCGCCTCCCCGGGACATGGTTGAAGCTCTGCTGAAGGTGGGAGTTGAAGCTCGCTCTGACGGGGGACTCAGCCAGACGTTCCCAGCAGACCCTCACAACACGTTTGGGCCTGCCAGATCTGACCGGCTTCCTCCCCCACCATCTGAGTCAACTCACCCCCAGGTGGTGATCAGTTGAAGCTCCGCCCCCCTCTTCACCCGAGTGTCCAAGGCATGTGGCCGCAGGTCTGACGATACGACTACAAAATCCATCATCGAACTGCGGCCCAGGGAGTCCTGATGCCAGGTGTACATATGGACACTCTTATGTTGGAACATGGTGTTCGTTATGGACAATCCATGACGAGCACAGAAGTCCAATAACAAAACACCATTTGGGTTCAGAGGGGGGGGGGACCATGCCTCCCAATCACTCCCCTCCAGGTCTCACTGTCATTGCCCACGTGAGCATTGAAGTCCCCCAGCAGAACAATGGAGTCCCCAGAAGGAGCACCCTCCAGCACTCCCTCCAAGGACTCCAGAAAGGGTGGGTACTCTGAACTGCTGTTTGGTGCATAAGCACAGACAACAGTCAGGACCCGTCCCCCCACCCGGAGGCGGAGGGAAACTACCCTTTCATCCACCGGGGTAAACCCCAATGTGCAGGCACCAAGCTGGGGGCTGATGAAAATGCCCACACCTGCTCGGCGCCTCTCACCATGAGCAACTCCAGAGTGGAAGAAGGTCCAGCCCCTCTCGAGGGTTCTGGTTCCAGAGCCCAAGCCATGCGTCGAGGTGAGTCCAACTATATCTAGTCGGAACCGCTCAACCTCGCGCACAAGCTCAGTCTCCTTCCCCACCAGAGAGGTGACGTTCCACGTCCCTAGAGCCAGCTTCTGCAGCCGGTCTCCTACCCCGCCTCCAGGCCTGGCTCCAGAGGGGGGGTCCCGGTAACCCGCGTCCGGGCAAGGGAACATTTCTGCCCAGGTCATCATAGGGGTTGATGAACCATGCTTAGTCTGGTCCCTCCCCTAGACACCTATTTGCCATGGGTGACCCTACCAGGGGCATAAAGCCCCAGACAACATAGCTGCTAGGATCTTCGGGACACACAAACCCCTCCACCACGATAAGGTGACGGCTCAGGGAGGGGTCTCTATATTAATAAATAATAAATGTAAAACAGAGTCAACCGCAGTCAAGAGAAAGTCAGCAAACCTATATTTTGTTCAGCTTATGGTTGCAATAACCAGCAAAATATTGAAAGCAGGTCGAATGGAATTACATTTCACAAGGTTGACTAATAATTTATTTGACCAGGTAAAATATGTAGAAGCTTCACAGTGGCATAGTGGTTAGCACTATGGACTCAGAGCAAGAAGTTTGCTGATTTGATCCTCAGCTGAGGCGACGTTTGGTCAGTGGCCTTTCTGTGTGGAGTTTGCGTTCTCCCCATGTATGCGTGGGTTCTCTCAGGGTACTCCGGCTTTCTCCCACCGTACAAAGACATGAATGTTAGGTTGACTGGTTACTCTTAATTGCCCATGGAAGTGAGTGTGAACGTGAGTGGTTGTTTGTCTCTGTGTGGCCCTGCGATGGACTGGCGAGCTGTCCAGGGTGTACCCTGCCTTTTGCCCGAAGACTGCTGGGATAGGCTCCAGCTTCCCCTCGACCCTTCAATGGACTAAGCTCATTTATTATCCCGGGGTTAGATAATAAATGAATGCATCAAATTCATTCATACATTTATTTATGTTGTAGCTTTGTTATGTATTTGTTGAATAGCATTGTAAAATATAATTGAGCTTAATAATAACAGATTCCATTCTAGATTGTGCCGTCTGATGGCAGCAAATTGTAGTAGCTCTGGCTTATTATCTAGATTTTTTAAAAGTACAAACTCTTCTCACATAGATATTACCTCAAATTAGGTTTTTTTTTTTCTGAGGATTTCATGCCGGTTCAGAGGGTGTGCTGCAAGGAGAATTTTTTTGCATATTTTTGCTCTTTCAAGGCTTGTTATGATGAGTCTCCATGGCAACGAAAGACTTTTTTACAATCAGGATCAACTCTCCCAAATCAGGATTATCGGTGAAATGACACATCAAATCCTGATGGAGTTGAAAAGAAAGAGAAGAGGATGCAGAGCGGGAGTCAGACAGAGGAGAAAGTGATGGAGATTTAAGCCATTTCTCCCGACCGTCGTCATGGGTAATGTGAGATCACTAGCTAACAAAACGGACGAGCTCGAGATGCTAACAAGGTGTCAGAAAGAATACAGAGAGTGCAGTATTATGTGCTTCACCGAGACATGGCTGCATGAACACATCCCTGACTGTAATGTGTCTGTACCGGGCTTTAAAACGGTCCGTGCAGACCGCAGTAGACAACACAGCGGAAAGCTAAAGGATGGTGGAATTGCAGTGCTGGTTAACCAGCGTTGGTGTCATCCTGGACATGTTACTGTCAAGGAGAAGATATGCACAAGGGACATGGAACTGTTAGCTGTGAGCTTCCGTCCATATTATTTACCCAGAGAGTTTACCTGTGTTATTCTGGTAGCGGTTTATATAATACCTGGTACCGCACCAGACACAGCCTGTGATGTCATCAGCTCCGTCGTTGCTCGGCTACAAACACAGCATCCAAACTCATTCATGGCGATCTCCGGAGACTTCAACAACGTCTCCCTCTCTGCAACTCTACCAACATTCCAGCAGTTTGTCAGCTGCTCCACCAGAGAAAATAAGATGTTGGACTTATTTTATGCAAATATGAATAATGGGTACAGTTGTTCTGCCCTGCCTCCTTTAGGAAGTTCTGACCATAATCTGGTTCTTCTCACCTCCATCTACAAGCCCATCGTTCAGCAGCAACCAGTCATCACAAAGACTATCAAAATCTGGTCTGCTGAAGCTGAAGATGCTCTTAGAGGAGGCTTTGAGGCTACAGACTGGAACGTCCTCTGTGAACCTCATGGAGACGACATCAACGCCATGACTGAGTGTGTGACAGATTACATAAACTTCTGTGTGGACAGCATCGTCCCAACAAGAACAGTGAGGTGCTTCCCCAATAACAAACCCTGGATCACCAGTGACCTGAAAAAGCTGCTGAACATCAAAAAGAAAGCCTTCAGGGATGGAGACAGGGAGTTATTGAGGGCAACACAAAAACAACTTACAACACAAACTAAGAAGTGCAAGGAGGACTACAGGAAGAAGTTAGAAAGTCAGCTCCAGCAGAATAACCTGAGGGATGTGTGGTCTGGAATGAAGAAGATCACCGGCTTCAAGTTAAAGGGGGACCAGCCTGATGGAGGTCTGGACAGAGCTAATGAGCTGAACATATTCTTCACCAGGTTCAGTTCACCCCCTACCTCCAGCCCAACAGACCACACACCCTCCATAAGCCCACTGCTTTCCTGTCACGCCTCCAATCTGTCACCCTGCAGCTCAGTCATGGACCAGAACACAGCTTCATCTCCCTCCACATCAGGACATCCTGAGATCTCCACCTTGTTTGTCTCCTGCAATCAGGTTATGAAGCAACTTGAGAAACTGAACCAGAACAAGGCTGCAGTCTGGAGACACGTTGTCCAGTCTGGGGGACACGTTGTCTAGTCTGGAGACACTTTGTCTAGTCTGGGGACACGTTGTCCAGTCTGGGGACACGTTGTCCAGTCTGGAGACATGGTGTCCAGTCTGGGGACACGTTGTCTAGTCTGGGGGACACATTGTCTAGTCTGGGGGACACATTGTCCAGTCTGGGGACACGTTGTCCAGTCTGGGGACACGTTGTCCAGTCTGGGGGACATGTTGTCCAGTCTGGGGGACACGTTGTCCAGTCTGGGGGACATGTTGTCCAGTCTGGGGGACACGTTGTCCAGTCTGGGGGACACGTTGTCCAGTCTGGGGGACACGTTGTCCAGTCTGGGGACACGTTGTCCAGTCTGGGGGACACGTTGTCCAGTCTGCATGTTATTACTGACCACATCTCTGTACCGTGTTGTGACAGATGGTAAAACTGATGTGAAAGCAGAGAAGGATCCGTCCACAACAGGAATAAATAATATCCACCATAAACAGGAGCAGAGGGACATGAATAATATGTCCGTGGCGCATCGTCAGGATGCTGAAGCTGCAGACCATGAGGAGGGACATGACTGGTTAGCAGGCTGCTAAGTGAGACACGGGGGGTGTAACAGTACAGCAACACACACCTGAGGTCAGGTCCTGGTCTGACCAGACCAGACTGCCCTGGGCCTGCAGGTCCTGGTCTGACCAGACCAGACTGCCCTGGGCCTGCAGGTCCTGGTCTGACCAGACCAGACTGCCCTGGGCCTGCAGGTCCTGGTCTGACCAGACCAGACTGCCCTGGGCCTGCAGGTCCTGGTCTGAATGTGACTAAACCTGCTGTTCAGTTCTTTCTGAAACATCATCTGAACTCTGCAGCTGATGTCCAAAACCTCAACACGTCCTGTACTTAACCTGGACAGGTCATGCCCCTTACCGACTCCTGGGGGCCAACCTCCAGTGCCGCCTCCTCAGGGCCACGCTCCGGTGCCGGCTCCCGGGGGCCACGCTCCGGTGCCGGCTCCCGGGGGCCACGCTGCGGTGCCGGCTCTGGGGGGCCACGCTGCGGTGCCGGCTCTCGGGGGCCACGCTCCGGTGCCGGCTCTCGGGGGCCACGCTCCGGTGCCGGCTCCCGGGGGCCACGCTGCGGTGCCGGCTCCCGGGGGCCACGCTCCGGTGCCGGCTCCCGGGGGCCACGCTCCGGTTCTTGCTCCCAGGGGCCACGCTCCGGTGCCGGTTCCCGGGGGCCACGCTCTGGTGCCGGCTCTCGGGGGCCACGCTGCGGTGCCGGCTCCCGGGGGCCACGCTCCGGTGCCGGCTCTCGGGGGCCACGCTGCGGTGCCGGTTCCCGGCGGCCACGCTGCGGTGCCGGCTCCCGGGGGCCACGCTGCAGTGCCGGCTCCCGGGGGCCACGCTGCAGTGCCGGCTCTCGGGGGCCACGCTCCGGTGCCGGCTCTCGGGGGCCACGCTCCGGTGCCGGCTCTCGGGGGCCACGCTGCGGTGCCGGCTCCCGGGGGCCACGCTGCGGTGCCGGCTCCCGGGGGCCACGCTGCGGTGCCGGCTCCCGGGGGCCACGCTGCAGTGCCGGCTCCCGGGGGCCACGCTCCGGTGCCGGCTCTCGGGGGCCACGCACGGCCACGCTGCAGTGCCGGCTCCCGGGGGCCACGCTGCGGTGCCGGCTCCCGGGGGCCACGCTGCAGTGCCGGTTCCCGGCGGCCACGCTCCGGTGCCGGCTCTCGGGGGCCACGCTCCGGTGCCGGCTCTCGGGGGCCACGCTCCGGTGCCGGTTCCCGGCGGCCACGCTGCGGTGCTGGCAAAGGCCCTCAGCCTCATCATCTCCCATGGCCTCGTGGCTTCTCCCTCGCTGGTCATCTAAAGATGCAGACTGTGGACATCATGTCTTCATCTAAATCCAACATGAATAAAGTGAAACTAAGAAGATTTTACACTTGCTGTAAAATCTCTTTATGGCACCGCAGTCTATTAAACCTGGTAGAGATATTTATTATTTATTACCATGTGGTATGTAGAAGTATTTATCATTTATTACCATGTGCTATGTAGAAGTATTTATCATTTATTACCATGTGCTATGTAGAAGTATTTATCATTTATTACCATGTGCTATGTAGAAGTATTTATCATTTATTACCATGTGCTATGTAGAAGTATTTATCATTTATTACCATGTGCTATGTAGAAGTATTTATCATTTATTACCATGTGCTATGTAGAAGTATTTATCATTTATTACCATGTGGTATGTAGAAGTATTTATCATTTATTACCATGTGGTATGTAGAAGTATTTATCATTTATTACCATGTGCTATGTAGAAGTATTTATCATTTATTACCATGTGCTATGTAGAAGTATTTATCATTTATTACCATGTGCTATGTAGAAGTATTTATCATTTATTACCATGTGCTATGTAGAAGTATTTATCATTTATTACCATGTGGTATGTAGAAGTATTTATCATTTATTACCATGTGGTATGTAGAAGTATTTATCATTTATTACCATGTGCTATGTAGAAGTATTTATCATTTATTACCATGTGCTATGTAGAAGTATTTATCATTTATTACCATGTGCTATGTAGAAGTATTTATCATTTATTACCATGTGCTATGTAGAAGTATTTATCATTTATTACCATGTGGTATGTAGAAGTATTTATCATTTATTACCATGTGGTATGTAGAAGTATTTATCATTTATTACCATGTGGTATGTAGAAGTATTTATCATTTATTACCATGTGGTATGTAGAAGTATTTATCATTTATTACCATGTGGTATGTAGAAGTATTTATCATTTATTACCATGTGCTATGTAGAAGTATTTATCATTTATTACCATGTGGTATGTAGAAGTATTTATCATTTATTACCATGTGGTATGTAGAAGTATTTATCATTTATTACCATGTGCTATGTAGAAGTGTTTATCATTTATTACCATGTGCTATGTAGAAGTATTTATCATTTATTACCATGTGCTATGTAGAAGTATTTATCATTTATTACCATGTGGTATGTAGAAGTATTTATCATTTATTACCATGTGGTATGTAGAAGTATTTATCATTTATTACCATGTGGTATGTAGAAGTATTTATCATTTATTACCATGTGCTATGTAGAAGTATTTATCATTTATTACCATGTGGTATGTAGAAGTATTTATCATTTATTACCATGTGGTATGTAGAAGTATTTATCATTTATTACCATGTGCTATGTAGAAGTATTTATCATTTATTACCATGTGGTATGTAGAAGTATTTATCATTTATTACCATGTGGTATGTAGAAGTATTTATCATTTATTACCATGTGGTATGTAGAAGTATTTATCATTTATTACCATGTGGTATGTAGAAGTATTTATCATTTATTACCATGTGCTATGTAGAAGTATTTATCATTTATTACCATGTGCTATGTAGAAGTATTTATCATTTATTACCATGTGCTATGTAGAAGTATTTATCATTTATTACCATGTGCTATGTAGAAGTATTTATCATTTATTACCATGTGCTATGTAGAAGTATTTATCATTTATTACCATGTGGTATGTAGAAGTATTTATCATTTATTACCATGTGGTATGTAGAAGTATTTATCATTTATTACCATGTGGTATGTAGAAGTATTTATCATTTATTACCATGTGGTATGTAGAAGTATTTATCATTTATTACCATGTGGTATGTAGAAGTATTTATCATTTATTACCATGTGGTATGTAGAAGTATTTATCATTTATTACCATGTGGTATGTAGAAGTATTTATCATTTATTACCATGTGGTATGTAGAAGTATTTATCATTTATTACCATGTGCTATGTAGAAGTATTTATCATTTATTACCATGTGCTATGTAGAAGTATTTATCATTTATTACCATGTGCTATGTAGAAGTATTTATCATTTATTACCATGTGCTATGTAGAAGTATTTATCATTTATTACCATGTGCTATGTAGAAGTATTTATCATTTATTACCATGTGGTATGTAGAAGTATTTATCATTTATTACCATGTGCTATGTAGAAGTATTTATCATTTATTACCATGTGCTATGTAGAAGTATTTATCATTTATTACCATGTGCTATGTAGAAGTTCTTATGGTGTCCATCAGGGACAGAAGACATGAAGCAGATTGTGTTCAACAGGATTGTGAGCCAACTTTTACTATAAAGTGATGTAAAATGTCTCAACAACTTTATTTACACATACACAGGGAGTATATATGACGCAGGGATTTTATGGGTAATATACACCACCAGTCAAAAGTTTGGACACATTTTCTCATTAATTCCATTGGGAACGTGAATATCTTTTAAATCTTAGGGCTTAGCGCGATCTCACTTAGCTGTTGTTTACATTTTTCTCGATACTAGCCGCCATGTTTCATTCATTGCACAACGCACATTTAACTCCATATACTATATATTACAATGCTATCGCTCTCATAAACATGTCACGATTTATTTATTTATTTTTAACTCATATCTGTTTTCTGCATAAAAGAAACACAACATGAACATAACGGGCATAATTGCATCTTCAGATCACTAAGCTAATGGAAGTTTACATACTTTGACAACTTTAAATAAAGGACAGAACATCTGTTTCGGACAGAGGACCCCGAGTTAAATGAACCAGCATATATAATAAAAAGCACAGCTGCTCACCTTCACTGGTAAAGTTTCGTCGCTCTTTTCCTTTTTTTTCTCGACCTTTGACGGAAAAACCCGAACAGCATCACCGAGGTTCCGAGAAGAGCTCCACGACTGGCTCCATCCATTATTAGCTCTCGAGGTTTCCGTTGATTGGAAGAAGGTCCAATGTCATAATGGACAGGGAGGCAACTGATTGGACGAGATCCATTATCATATTGGAACGGAGCAGACTCTCCTGACACAGGTAGGCCTCACAGCAAGAAGGTCGCTGGTTCGATCCTCAGCTGGGGAGGGGTTCAGTCAGTGGCCTTTCTGTGTGGAGTCTGCATGTTCTCCCCGCGTATGCGTGGGTTCTCTCCGGGTTCTCCGGCTTCCTCCCACCATCCAAAGACATGCATGTTGGTTACTCTAACTCGCCCATAGGAGTGAGTGTGAGTGGTTGTGTGTCTCTGTGTGTCCCGGTCTGTGTGGACCGGTGAGCTGTCCAGGGTGTACCCTGCCTTTTGCCCAGAGACTGCTGGATAGGCTCCAGCTTCCCCACCACCTTTCATCGGACTGAGCAGTTTGGATAATGATTGACTGGCTTTCCTTGATGAACTGTTTTAGTCCGTTGGCAGCAGATTACAAGTCTAAATTTATCTAAATGCTTTTTTAATCTGCTTTGCTCTTCTACGTACACGGCTTGGCAGCTTTCAGCATCATCAACTTTTTAACAGCAGCCTCAGCTGAAGCAAAGAGAAGCCAGCATCGTCTCGCAGCTCCCCGGGTACATCCAGCTGTAACGTATAGAGATTTAAAGGTCTGAAACTAAGATGTTGACACCTTTCTGTAGCATTGTGTGGCAACACACTCCTTTGTAGCCTGGGACATTCCCTGAATGGATCCTTTATATAATGCAGTTCTTCCAGCACGAGGGAAGCAAGAGCCAATAACAGAGATATTTCCTCTCAAAGGAACATCACAATGCAACGCAGGAAAAATCCCTTTTCTTCTTTGCAAATAGTTCAGAAGAAGGAAGCTCGGACTCTTGTAGAGGCCTGTCGGATGTGCACATCCGACAGGCCTCTTCTATGCCTGTTTTTAAATCACGTCTTAAAACCCACCTGTTTTCATTGGCTTTTAACACCACCTGAGATGTTGACATTATTAATCTGACTGTTTTTATCATGATTCTACCAGTTTTAGAAATTTTATATGTTTTTGCACTCTGTATTATGATCATTATCTCTGTTTTATTCTGTACAGCACTTTGGTCGACTGTGGTTGTGTTAAAAGTGCTATATAAATAAAGTTGCAGTAGACATTTATTTTCTTGGATTGTTCCACAATGATTTGCTATAACTTGTTAAGGATGGTAAATATTTCACACAAACAAATGCTGATCAGTTTTCATTGTGCATTATTTCAGGACAGTGCTAATACAGCCACCAAACTCCAAAGCCTAACAGATAAAGTACATCATTTCTTTAGGTTAGGTTTATTTAATCGATCTCATTACATCAACATTTTTCTAAGTGGCTTCATCATGAAGCCAATAGAAGGACACGGTCAACATGTTCTCACAAGGTCTTCCCATGATTGATCTGTTTGCGTTTGAGTCGGCTTTTCAGGGCTAGGAGGTCGATGTAGAGGTTCTGATTGAGTACAGCCGAGGCGCAGAGGAGTCCGCCGTGCAGCGCTCCGGCCATGCCGTTGCAGAACACGTCCTGACCTGCACACATGCAAACAGTCAGCCAGCAGTCAGTAAAAGAAATGGAAAACATGAACCAGACACGATGAACACAAAACCCATTACATCATTTTCCCAGTGTTCAGCATTTATTAGATAAGACAAAACATTTAGAAATTGAGGGTGGCGACTTTATCAAACGTAATTTATATTGATGTGAAACTTTGGGAACTAGACTGGCACTTTCTTTTAAAACAGGCCATGACTCGCTGCCAGAACATAGTCAGCTAATAGCTCCCTTCACCATGCAGACCCTACCACTTGATTGCAAACTTTCTATCTTTTTGCTGCAACTGCTAGTGTAACGGACAGAATAGTTTGATGAAATAAAGATGTTAAAGTGAAATTGTATTATCCATCCATCCATCCATCCATAATCCCTCCTAACCCTAACCCGTGTCCTGGGTCTTCCCCGGGGTCTCCTCCCAGAGGGACGTGCCTGGAACACCTCACCAGGGAGGTCCAGGAGGCATCCTGACCAGATGCCCGAGCCACCTCAACTGGTTCCTCTCGATGCGGAGGAGCAGCGGCTCTACTCTGATCTCCTCCCGGATGACCGAGCTCCTCACCCTATCTCTAAGGGAGAGCCCGGCCACCCTGCGGAGGAAACTCATTTCAGACTGGTTGGGCAACTCCCATGCCCCCTCCAGGACCCCAAAGTTGGAGCATTTTTCTGACAAACAGTGGGACAAAATACCTGTCAACAGGTGCAGAAGTCTGACTGGGAGGAACAGAAAACACCTGACTGGGCTGGAAACATCACAGGATTGTTCTACTAAATAGTAGTTTATGAATGATGGAACATTTATTTTATCATATTTGTTTGCTTTTTAAAAATTCTTTATTTTGAACCAGAATTAGAAAATAATGTCATGATTTTCATAAAACTTTTATTTATTATGACTTTAGTCAGTTTCATCTTATTTCCCAGGCAGCTGTTTTTCCCCTTCTTTGATGGGAGGGTATGAATACACATGAGGACGACTGTATCATATGTACTTTTTATGTATTAATACTGTATATTTCTTAGGTTTAATCATATTAGTTATTTTATTGTTTGTTTCTTTCTAATTTTATCTTTGTAACTTTTTAGCTACAGTGTTGGGGATCCTCCGTGTTCTGTGGTGTGGCCCGCCCCGGCCTGCACATTTCCTGTGGCTGAAACAGAAAGTCAAATTTAGTGTGTGGTTTTTGCAGAAGCATGTTGAGGGATGGCTGGAGAATGGTTGGTGTGTATTTGTGTTGGCAACATGAGAAGCCACAGAAACTGACAGCAAAGCAGAGAAAACTGTTAAGTTATTTAACTTGAACTGGTGACCTGTCCAGGTTCACCCTGCCTCTCACCTTGTAGCTACAGGGATAGACCCTCCTGGTACCTGGCAGCAGAATAAGGAAGTATGGATGGATGGACATATGTATGTTTGTATCACCTAGCATCAGTGTGACATGGATGGGATGCTACAGGTGAAACTGACAAAACAAGGAATCATCCTGGAAACTAATAAAAAAACATATTTGTCATGTCCTGCCCATATGACACCAACAGGTTAAGGATTAACAGCTAGCTAACTTTATTAAACTGAAATTTCTGGAGCGTAAGATCATCATGACAGAATAATGCATATGTTAATGTGAATGGTGAAGTTAGAAATGTCTGATTGTCACCTGTTAAGTAGAGGCCCTTGATTGGTGTTTGAGGTCGCGTCTTAGCAACTGTTTCGGGGTTGAAGCGCTCCAGGTTGTGTTCTGCACCATACATCTCACCTCTAGGTGCTCCCAAATAATGGACGTTTGTTAGAGGGGTGGCAGCTTCCACCATTACCACCTGAACAGGCACAGACAAACACATCATGTATTTGTAACAATAATTACATTAATAACTACATTTTATTATTATTCAGTCACTTAACCCTTTGGTGCATCATGTCCCTTACATGAGACACCTGTTTCAAGACTATTTTCTAGCTTAGTCATCAGTCAGGATGGCATATTTGCCATTTGGGCACTTCAGTGGACATTAGTCACCACACTGCCACCTATTGAGGAATGAAAACATTCAGTATAAAACATAACATACACACGGACATGTAGTGACCAACTTTACCTCAGTGACATATGGGACAAAAAATTATGAGTCAATTTTTTATAGAATATTTCCATTATACAATATATTATTTTATAAATATGTCTATAGAATAGAGTAAATAAATAAACTACATAAAAAAAGGAAAGTGAATCTGTAAAAGTCTGTAGAAGTGAAATATTGCATGAATAAATGGGGCTTTGTTTTTTAATGATGCGTCAGTGTTGAGAGTCTTGACGTCTTCTAAAGTCTCCAGAAAAAGATGAAAAATGAAAAAAATTAAAAGTTAGGAAAGAAGTATGAAACAAAAATGAGCTAAAAGAGACTAAAAAGTTGTTAAAGCCATCTGAGAAGTCTGAGAATTTTTAACCATTAGGCTAAGAACACATTTGTTTTGAAAAAGAGTTTTGAGTGCATCTCAGACTGGTATTTGCTTTAAAAAGTCTTTAAATTTATTAGTTGATTTTTATGATTAAAATGAAAAATTCCAGCACAGTGTAGTTTTGAGGAATCATGACCAAACATGACACACTTTACGAGGACGATGCAGAGAATGACTGTAGCAAGGTTGGCGCCACATGAGTCACCCGGTGAAGATAGACATGCTGAACTCCTTTACACATTCATGAAAATAGGTTTTTCATGTTTTAATTTGTAGATGGGGCATCATCCAAGGGTACTGGCAATGTATCATAATTGACTTTGCGACTTTCCATTTTTGAGTTTGATGAGTTGGTGATGGTGGAGGGGTGTGTGTGTCCTGAAAATTCTAGCAGATATGTTATTGGGGGCTTTATGCCCCTGGTTGGGTCACACATGGCAAATAGGTGTCTATGGGAGGGACCAGACTAAGTACGGCTCAAAGACCTCTATGATGATCACCGGGACCCCCTCTGGAGCCAGGCCTGGGGTGGGGCGAGCGTTTGGTGGCTGGGCCTTCACCCGTGTGGCCTGGTCAGGCTCAGGTCGAAAGGTTCACATGGGCCCCACCTTGGGTCGGGTGACAAGAACCCGCCCTCTGGAGCCAGGCCTGGAGGCGGGGTGCGAGACCGGCTGCAGAAACTGGCTCTAGAGATGTGGAATGTCACCTTTTTGGTGGGAAAGCCTGAAGTTGAGCGGTTCCAGCGAGGTATGGTTGTATTCACCTTGACGCATGGCTTGGGCTCTGGAACCAGAAATGGACCCTCTTCCACTCTTGAGTTGTACATGGTGAGAGTTTTGTTATTGGACTTCTGTGCTCGTCATGGATTGTCCATAACAAACACCATGTTCCAACATAAGAGTGTCCATATGTACACCTGACATCAGGACTCCCTGGGCCGCAGTTCGATGATGGATTTTGTAGTCGTATCGTCGGACCTGCGGCCACTTGCCTTGGACACTCGGGTGAAGAGGGGGACGGAGCTTCAACTGATCACCACCTGGTGGTGAGTTGGCTCAGATGGTGGGGGAGGAAGCCGGTCAGATCTGGCAGACCCAAACGTGTTGTGAGGGTCTGCTGGGAACGTCTGGCTGAGTCCCCCGTCAGAGCGAGCTTCAACTCCCACCTTCAGCAGAGCTTCAACCATGTCCGAGTGAGGCGGGGGACATTGAGTCTGAATGGGCTGTGTTCCGTGCCTCTATTGCTGAGGCGGCCAGCTGGAGCTGTGGCTGCAAGGTCGTTGGTGCCTGTCGTGGCGGTAATCCCAGGACTCGTTGGTGGTCGGTGGAGGAAATACTTCGAAGACCTCCTCAATCCTACCAACACGTTTTCCGACGAGGAAGCAGAGCTTGGGGACTCAGGGGTGGACTCTCCTATCTCTGGGGCTGAAGTCGCTGAGGTGGTCAAAAAGCTCCTTGGCGGCAAGGCCCCGGGGGTGGATGAGATCCGCCCGGAGTTCCTTAAGGCTCTGGATGCTGTGGGGCTGTCCTGGCTGACACGCCTCTGCAGCATCGCGTGGACATCGGTGACAGTACCGCTGTCCACGTGATGGGGACAGCGGTACAGGGGAATCACACTCCTCAGCCTCCCTGGTAAGGTCTATTCAGGGGTCCTGGAGAGAAGGGTCTGTCGGATCGTCGAATCCCGGATTGAGGAGGAGCAGTGTGGTTTTCGTCCTGGTCGCGGAACAGTGGACCAGCTCTATACCCTCTCTGGGGTCCTGGAGGGGGCATGGGAGTTTGCCCAACCAGTCTACATGTGCTTTGTGGACCTGGAGAAGGCGTTCCACCGTGTCCCCCGGGGGCTCCTGTGGGGGGTACTCCGGGAGTTTGGGGTACCGGACCCCCTTGTGCGAGCTGTCCGGTCCCTGTACGACAGGTGTCAGAGCTTGGTCCACATTGCCGGTAGTAAGTCGGATTCGTTTCCGGTGAGGGTTGGACTCCGCCAAGGCTGCCCTTTATCACCGATTCTGTTCATAACTTATATGGACAGAATTTCTAGGTGCAGCCGAGGTGTTGAGGGGATCCGGCTTGGTGGCCTCAGGATTGGGTCCCTGCTTTTTGCAGATGACATGGTCCTGTTGGCTTCATCTGGTCGTGATCTCCAGCTCTCACTTGAGCGATTCGCGGCCGAGTGTGAAGCGGCTGGGATGAGAATCAGCACCTCCAAATCTGAGACCATGGTCCTCAGCCGGAATAGGGTGGATTGCCCTCTCCGGGTCGGGAGTCAGGTCCTGCCTCAAGTGGAGGAGTTTAAATATCTTCATGAGTGAGGGAAGGATGGAGCGTGAGATGGACAGACGGATCGGTGCGGCGTCTGCAGTAATGCGGACTCTGCGCCGGTCTGTCGTGGTGAAGAAGGAGCTGAGCCAGAAGGCGAAGCTCTCGATTTATCAGTCGATCTACGTTCCTACCCTCACCTATGGTCATGAGCTGTGGGTCAACCAATCAGAATGTTGTCAGATTCACGATGACCAATGGGGATGTTGTTGACCTTCTGCTCCATTCCTCTTCTCTCATGAAGACTCTGAGTCACTTGAAGTCCCACACATGACATAGAAACAAAGAAACAGGAGCTCATCTCAACCCAGAGGAAGTATTCCCAATTTGCCTCATCATGCTCTCAGAATTTGAGCTGATTTCCATCCCAGCAACTTCGCATGAGACTGATCTTGTCCAGTAAAATTTGAAGGTCCCTGTCAAAGTTCCCAAAAAGCAAACATCTGATACTGAGATCACTAAATCTTCCCCCTCAACCCCCCTTACTCCATCTTATAATTATTTCCATAACTGTAATGAACCAAAAAGGTAACAAATGTGTATGAAGTCAGCATCAACACATAAGACATGGACAACAGGAATCATAGACCTTCTGTTGTGCAATCTAAACTTCACATCCTTTGCATATAGTTGTGTCTTTTGTTTGTGGATCATGGTCTTTGCTCTTTTTTTGTTGAGATCTCAAAATGATCCAAATAATAACCTCCTGTATTGCTTCCATGTTTTGTTTTGTTTACACTCTACAAAGTCAGCATCTATATCCAGTTTGAGTTTTCTGTATGTCCCCTGGTGGAATCTTTTGGTAGCAATCATAGATGGAGTTATCTCCCTACACTAATTCTAAGTTCAACTACAAGCAAGCTTTACTATCATGTTTTTGCATAAGAACAGGACAGTTCATGTAAAACTAATTTTAAGTGATCAATTTTCGGCCTGGTCTCTTCAGAAAAGCTCATTAAATACAAATAAAAAAATTCAACCCTTATAAGTTTTATATTCATTGGAGCTAACCCAGAAAAAAAAAAAAAACGAGCCAGCAGAGGGAGAATAGTGGACATTAACACATTGCTATCAGTACTCTGATACTGTTGCATTGTTACTGAATTAGTGCCCTTCACAAGCACCATGAAGTTGACACACACCTTATCCCGCAATTGAGGGAAGATGATGAACGCCCAATCCAGGAGCTCCTGGGCCATGCTGTTTTTCAGATCCAGATAGTCTTGGCCCCTCTTCCCAAGTTTTGTTCCCTCCCATTCCGCAAACCACTCGTAGCGAGCCATGGTTAACAGTGTCATACAGGACTTACCTATAAAAGATAAGAGGTATAACAAAGCAAGCTTAACAATATGAAATCATGTTTAATTAATGTAGAGTAACAAAGGATAGGGGAACCTAAGTCGAGATTCAAGGAGGGCACTGGACTCTAAAGACAATACACAGAAAATAAAGCTACTACACTTCTATGGCCATTTAATTGTGTTACCTGGGTGTCTGATACTGGAGGTGGGGTCTTTAGCAGATGGAAAGGTGATGAACATCATGGGGATGTTTCCCAATACCTCATCTCTACTCAGTGAAGAGTATCTCTCCATACTTCACACATATTCCAGTGTAGATAAACATAGACAGAAGACATTAGTTCAGTTCACAAATGGAGACAGGGCTGGTTTGAGTTAATATAGACTGGACTTTCAAACATGGAAACATGATCAAAATGACAATTAAATAAACTTTTTTCTGAAGAGAATAAAAACAGAGGGAAACCTACAGAGTATCCAAATCATTGTCTTTATACATCCAAAAATTGGTGGAAACAATGTTCAGCTCTTCTTTAGTTCCATCGAGACCCACAAAGACCAAGAAGGAACCCATCCCATGGCGGACCATACCCAGCAAGGACTGGACCTCTGCACACACAAACACACAAACAATGAATGAAAAATAGAAACAGCAGAAAAAAAATTTCTTCAAAATCAAAAGTAAATTAAAACCGCAAGCGGTGATATAGGCCCTCGCACCATGGCGCCGCTCGGCAGAATGCCACCGCCTCCCCTGGCAACATCCTTCCCATGCCTCTCTCAACCTAAAGTTCAGCCAGACTGCACTTCAGGCCATTTAGGCCTTATGAAGGGTCACTTCCTGTCACCAAGGGGCGGGGCTAATTTATATTCTAATTATTGACATACAGAAATGTGAAGGATATGCCTGGCATCATCTGTAGCAAATTTGGTGCAGGTTGGTTGTTTTTTGTGGGAGTTATGTCAGTTTTCCTTTTCATTGCATCACAGCTGCTTTGCTGCCCCGCCTCTCCTAAACGATATCCCCTATTAAAAGAAATAGCACAACTTTTAATAACACATGCCTCTTGAGCATCCTGACTCATTTGGGTTAAAGTTAGACAAAATTCTTTGGAGAAGTTCCTCAAAATGCATGGCAAAGAAAATGACAGAAATGACCCCAAAAATGGCACCCTTTTCAAAATGGCCGACTTCCTGTTTGATTTAGGCCATATGTCCAAGAGACGTTTTTCAAGGTACTGGGAGGGTCTACAAGTGTCCCGAATCATATCCATGTCAGTCAATGTAGTGGGCGGGGCTGATTGATTGAAATTTTGTAGGGGGCGCTATGTAGCCATTTACTATCTTTTCCATTATATGGTAATTTTATTTTATTAAGGACATAACTGTCATGACTCATGGCAAGTATGGTGAAGATCAACAATTTCATGGCTTTGTTACAGGTACTTCCTGGTTCATGATATCAGACACTTGTTGTTGCCAAGGGGTGGGGCTAATTCATAGTCATATTATTGCATTGTAGATTTTGTTCATCATGGAACCGGCATCAAATGTGTCGATTCCTGTGCTGATATGTTGTTTTATGTGGGAGTATTAGCAATAAGTCTTTGTTAATGAGACATAAAACTTTGAGGGCCCGCCCCTCCTAAACTAAATCTTCTATTAGAAGAAATAACACAACTTTACATCACACATGCCTCCTGAGCATCCTGTGCAAGTTGGGTGTCAGTTGGACAATGTCCCTAGGAGGAGTTGTTTAAAATGCATGGCAAAGAAATGACCCCAAAAATGGCACCTTTTTCAACATGGCCGACTTCCTGTTGAATTTAGCCAATATGTCCAAGAGACTTTTTTGAAGGTACTGGCAGGTTCTCCAACTGTGCTGAATTTGATCCATGTCGGTCCATGTAGTGGGCGGGGCTGATTGATTGAAATTTTGTAGGGGGCGCTATGGAGGCATGCTCCATTTGTTCCATAATGTTTCAATGGGGCTTAGTTCAGGGCCTTACTGTCATCAGTCATGGCAAGTATGGTGGCGGTCCAAGGTTCCATGGCTTGGTCACAGGTACTTCCTGTTTCATGGCGTTGGACCGCCATTCGCCATGTCCCGTTTAGCGTAACAACTTGAGGTTTTTATTGTGGCATCATGAATGGGTTTGACATGTTTTGGAGGAGGCTCAAGTGTTTTGGACCATTTGCTTAGAAGCATGACCCTCAAACGTGGAAAAAAACACTTCCTGTTGTAAGTGGGCGGGGCTTAGGTCTACACCAGCAATGGTCACATTAATCTGTTCAGGACTGATCCCTTATTAATCCCTATAAGTTTTAGGGTGCTCAGATCAAAATTGACAATTTTATAGTGATTTATGATGTCACGCCGCCGCATGGAACTTTGCCATGGTGTCACGGGCACGCCGTGCGGCGTAGAGCAACGTCCTTTACCAGATCTCTTCACCAACATGTTTTGTGATGCCTGAGTGAATTTGGGCCATGTGGTGTCCACCAAGCCAGAGTTATGGGTGTGTGAGCAAAAAACAACACTTTTGACCTCCAGGGGGCGTGGCTATTTCATAATCAAAATATTGACATATAGAACTCTGTAGGAGGGGACTGCCATCATATCTAGCAAATTTGGTGCAGAAATGTTGCTTTATGTGGGAGTTATATCCGTTTAATTTTTCATGGCGAGACATCAAACTTTGAGGCCCCGCCCCTCGTAAACTAAGTCTCCTATTAGAAGAAATAACACAACATTTAATCACACATGCCTCCTGAACATCCTGAGCAATTTGTGGCTCAGTGGGATAAAAGCTCTAGGACGAGTTCGTTAAAATGCGAGGTGCTAAAACGCCAAAATATTGACTTTGACCTTAAATGGCCGCCGCCTTCCTGTCGACATTTCACCATGACATTAAGAGGATTTTTTTGTTCGCCCTAGCATGTAGATCATGTGTATGAATTTTCATAAAGATTAATGACATGCAGTGGCGGGGCACCTAAAATAGGTGGCGCTCTCGTTCAGTTTCGCCCAAACATTCTGGAGCACCTCAAAATATAAAATTTTTCGTATTCCCTTGGGGGGGTACGCAAAATTTGGTGAGTTTTCGAGCACGTTCAGGCCTCCAAAAAAGCACGCGAAGTGTCCGAATAAAAATAATAATAATTAAAACCGCAAGCGGTGATATAGGCCCTCGCACCATGGCGCCGCTCGGCATAATGCCACCGCCTCCCCTGGCAACATCCTTCCCATGCCTCTCTCAACCTAAAGTGCAGCCAGACTGCACTTCAGGCCATTTAGGCCTTATGAAGGGTCACTTCCTGTCACCAAGGGGCGGGGCTAACTTATCATCTAATTATTGGAATACAGAAATGTGAAGGATATGACTGGCATCATCTGTAGCAAATTTGGTGCAGGTTGGTTGTTTTTTGTGGGAGTTATGTCAGTTTTCCTTTTCATTGCATCACATCTGCTTTGCTGCCCCGCCTCTCCTGAATGATATCCCCTATTAAAAGAAATTGCACAACTTTTAATCACACATGCCTCTTGAGCATCCTGACTCATTTGGGTTAAAGTTGGACAAAATTCTTAGCAGAAGTTCCTCAAAATGCATGGCAAAGAAAATGACAGAAATTACCCCAAAAATGGCACCCTTTTCAAAATGGCCGACTTCCTGTTGGATTTAGCCCATATGTCCAAGAGACTTTTTTGAAGGTACTGGGAGGGTCTACAAGTTTCCCGAATCATATCCATGTCAGTCAATGTAGTGGGCGGGGCTGATTAATTAAAATATTGTAGGGGGCGCTATGGAGCCATTTACTATCTTCTCCACTATATTTTAATTTTACTCTATTAAGGGCATAACTTTCATGACTCATGGCAAGTATGGTGAAGATCAACAATTTCATGGCTTTGTTACAGGTACTTCCTGGTTCATGATATCAGACACTTGTTGTTGCCAAGGGGTGGGGCTAATTCATAGTCATATTATTGCATTGTAGATTTTGTTCATCATGGGACTGGCATCAAATGTGTCGATTCCTGTGCTGATATGTTGTTTTATGTGGGAGTTTTAGCAATAAGTCTTTGTTAATGAGACATCAAACTTTGAGGGCTCGCCCCTCATAAACTAAATCTTCTATTAGAAGAAATAACACAACTTTACATCACACATGCCTCCTGAGCATCCTGTGCAAGTTGGGTGTCAGTTGGACAATATCCCTAGGAGGAGTTGTTTAAAATGCATGGCAAAGAAATGACCCCAAAAATGGCACATTTTTCAACATGGCCGACTTCCGGTTTAATTTAGCCCATATGTCCAAGAGACTTTTTTGAAGGTACTGGCAGGTTCTCCAACTGTGCTGAATTTTTTCCATGTCGGTCCATGTAGTGGGCGGGGCTGATTGATTGAAATTTTGTAGGGGGCGCTATGGTGACATGCTCCATTTATTCCATAATGTTTCAATGGGGCTTAGTTCAGGGCCTTACTGTCATCAGTCATGGCAAGTTTGGTGGCGGTCCAAGGTTCCATGGCTTGGTCACAGGTACTTCCTGTTTCATGGCGTTGGACCGCCATTCGCCATGTCCCGTTTAGCGTAGCGACTTGAGGTTTTGATTGTGGCATCATGAAAGGGTTTGACATGTTTTGGAGGAGTCTCAAGTGTTTGGGACCATTTGCTTAGAAGCATGACCCTCAAACGTGGAAAAAACCACTTCCTGTTGTAAGTGGGCGGGGCTTAGGTCTACACCAGCAATGGTCACATTAATCTGTTCAGGACTGATCCCTTATTAATCCCTATAAGTTTTAGGGTGATCAGATCAAAATTGACAATTTTATAGTGATTTATGATGTCACGCCGCCGCATGGAACTTCGCCATGGCGTCACGGGCACGCCGTGCAGCGTAGAGCAACGTCCTTCATTAGATCTCTTCACCAACATGTTTTGTGATGCCTGAGTGAATTTGGGCCATGTGGTGTCCACCAAGCCAGAGTTATGGGTGTGTGAGCAAAAAACAACACTTTTGACCTCCAGGGGGCGTGGCTATTTCATAATAAAAATTTTGACATATAGAACTCTGTAGGAGGGGACTGCCATCATATCTAGCAAATTTGTTGCAGAAATGTTGCTTTATGTGGGAGTTATATCCGTTTAATTTTTCATGGCGAGACATCAAACTTTGAGGCCCCGCCCCTCGTAAACTAAGTCTCCTATTAGAAGAAATAACACAACATTGAATCACACATGCCTCCTGAACATCCTCAGCAATTTGTGGATCAGTGGGTTAAAAGCTCTAGGACGAGTTCGTTAAAATGCGAGGTGCTAAAACGCCAAAATATTGACTTTGACCTTAAATGGCCGCCTTCCTGTCGCCATTTCACCATGACATTAAGAGGATTTTTTGTTTGTCCTGTCATGTAGATCACGTGTATGAATTTTCATAAAGATTAACGACATGCAGTGGCGGGGCACCTAAAATAGGTGGCGCTCTCATTCAGTTTCGCCCAAACATTCTGGAGCACCTCAAAATATAAAATTTTTCGTATTCCCTTGGGGGGGTACGCAAAATTTGGTGAGTTTTCGAGCACGTTCAGGCCTCCAAAAAAGCACGCGAAGTGTCCGAATAAAAATAATAATAATAATAATAATTAAAACCGCAAGCGGTGATATAGGCCCTCGCACCATGGCGCCGCTCGGCATAATGCCACCGCCTCCCCTGGCAACATCCTTCCCATGCCTCTCTCAACCTAAAGTGCAGCCAGACTGCACTTAAGGCCATTTAGGCCTTATGAACGGTCACTTCCTGTCACCAAGGGGCGGGGCTAATTTATAATCTAATTATTGACATACAGAAATGTGAAGGATATGACTGGCATCATCTGTAGCAAATTTGGTGCAGGTTGGTTGTTTTTTGTGGGAGTTATGTCAGTTTTCCTTTTCATTGCATCACAGCTGCTTTGCTGCCCCTCCTCTCCTAAATGATATCCCCTATTAAAAGAAATAGCACAACTTTTAATCACACATGCCTCTTGAGCATCCTGACTCATTTGGGTTAAAGTTGGACAAAATTCTTAGAAGGAACTTCTCAAAATGCATGACAAAGAAAATGACAGAAATGACCCCAAAAATGACACCTTTTTCAAAATGGCCGACTTCCTGTTTGATTTAGCCCATATGTCCAAGAGACTTTTTTGAAGGAACTGGAATGGTCTACATGTGTGCTGAATTTTATCCATATCAGTCAATGTAGTGGGCGGGGCTGATTGATTGAATTATTGTAGGGGGCGCTATGGAGCCATTTACTATCTTCTCCACTATGTTGTCATTTCATTCTATTAATTACATAACTGTCATGACTCATGGCAAGTATGGTGAAGATCAACAATTTCATGGCTTTGTTACAGGTACTTCCTGGTTCATGATATCAGACACTTGTTGTTGCCTAGGGGTGGGGCTAATTCATAGTCCCATTATTGCATTGTAGATTTTGTTCATCATGGGACTGGCATCAAATGGGTCGATTCCTGTGCTGATATGTTGTTTTATGTGGGAGTTTTAGCAATAAGTCTTTGTTAATGAGACATCAAACTTTGAGGGCCCGCCCCTCCTAAACTAAATCTTCTATTAGAAGAAATAACACAACTTTAAATCACACATGCCTCCTGAGCATCCTGTGCAAGTTGGGTGTCAGTTGGACAATATCCCTAGGAGGAGTTGTTTAAAATGCATGGCAAAGAAATGACCCCAAAAATGGCACCTTTTTCAAAATGGCCGACTTCCTGTTGAATTTAGCCCATATGTCCAAGAGACTTTTTTGAAGGTACTGGCAGGTTCTCCAACTGTGCTGAATTTTATTCATGTCGGTCCATGTAGTGGGCGGGGCTGATTGATTGAAATTTTGTAGGGGGCGCTATGGAGACATGCTCCATTTATTCCATAATGTTTCAATGGGGCTTAGTTCAGGGCCTTACTGTCATCAGTCATGGCAAGTATGGTGGCGGTCCAAGGTTCCATGGCTTGGTCACAGGTACTTCCTGTTTCATGGCGTTGGACCGCCATTCGCCATGTCCCGTTTAGCGTAGCGACTTGAGGTTTTTATTGTGGCATCATGAAAGGGTTTGACATGTTTTGGAGGAGTCTCAAGTGTTTGGGACCATTTGCTTAGAAGCATGACCCTCAAACGTGTGAAAAAACCACTTCCTGTTGTAAGTGGGCGGGGCTTAGGTCTACACCAGCAATGGTCACATTAATCTGTTCAGGACTGATCCCTTATTAATCCCTATAAGTTTTAGGGTGATCAGATCAAAATTGAGAATTTTATAGTGATTTATGATGTCACGCCGCCGCATGGAACTTCGCCATGGCGTCACGGGCACGCCGTGCAGCGTAGAGCAAGGTCCTTTACCAGATCTCTTCACCAACATGTTTTGTGATGCCTGAGTGAATTTGGGCCATGTGGTGTCCACCAAGCCAGAGTTATGGGTGTGTGAGCAAAAAACAACACTTTTGACCTCCAGGGGGCGTGGCTATTTCATAATCAAAATATTGACATATAGAACTCTGTAGGAGGGCACTGCCATCATATCTAGCAAATTTGGTGCAGAAATGTTGCTTTATGTGGGAGTTATATCTGTTTAATTTTTCCTAGCGAGACATCAAACTTTGAGGCCCCGCCCCTCGTAAACTAAGTCTCCTATTAGAAGAAATAACACAACATTTAATCACACATGCCTCCTGAACATCCTGAGCAATTTGTGGCTCAGTGGGATAAAAGCCCTAGGACGAGTTCGTTAAAATGCGAGGTGCTAAAACGCCAAAATATTGACTTTGACCTAAAATGGCCGCCTTCCTGTCGACATTTCACCATGACATTAAGAGGATTTTTTGTTCGGCCTAGCATGTAGATCATGTGTATGAATTTTCATAAAGATTAACGACATGCAGTGGCGGGGCACCTAAAATAGGTGGCGCTCTCATTCAGTTTTGCCCAAACATTCTGGAGCACCTCAAAATATCAAATTTTTCGCATTCCCTTGGGGGGGTACGCAAAATTTGGTGAGTTTTTGAGCATGTTCAGGCCTCCAAAAAAGCAATTCATTTATTAGGAGAATAATAATAATAATAATAATAATAATTAAAACCGCAAGCGGTGATATAGGCCCTCGCACCATGGCGCCACTCGGCATAATGCCACCGCCTCCCCTGGCAACATCCTTCCCATGCCTCTCTCAACCTAAAGTGCAGCCAGATGCACTTCAGGCCATTTAGGCCTTATGAAGGGTCACTTCCTGTCACCAAGGGGCGGGGCTAACTAATAATCTAATTATTGACATGCAGAAATGTGAAGGATATGACTGGCATCATCTGTAGCAAATTTGGTGCAGGTTGGTTGTTTTTTGTGGGAGTTATGTCAGTTTTCCTTTTCATTGCATCACATCTGCTTTGCTGCCCCGCCTCTCCTGAATGATATCCCCTATTAAAAGAAATTGCACATCTTTTAATCACACATGCCTCTTGAGCATCCTGACTCATTTGGGTTCAAGTTGGACAAAATTCTTAGCAGAAGTTCCTCAAAATGCATGGCAAAGAAAATGACAGAAATGACCCCAAAAATGGCACCCTTTTCAAAATGGCCGACTTCCTGTTGGATTTAGCCCATATGTCCAAGAGACTTTTTTGAAGGTACTGGGAGGGTCTACAAGTTTCCCGAATCATATCCATGTCAGTCAATGTAGTGGGCGGGGCTGATTAATTAAAATATTGTAGGGGGCGCTATGGAGCCATTTACTATCTTCTCCACTATATTTTAATTTTACTCTATTAAGGGCATAACTTTCATGACTCATGGCAAGTATGGTGAAGATCAACAATTTCATGGCTTTGTTACAGGTACTTCCTGGTTCATGATATCAGACACTTGTTGTTGCCAAGGGGTGGGGCTAATTCATAGTCATATTATTGCATTGTAGATTTTGTTCATCATGGGACTGGCATCAAATGTGTCGATTCCTGTGCTGATATGTTGTTTTATGTGGGAGTTTTAGCAATAAGTCTTTGTTAATGAGACATCAAACTTTGAGGGCCCGCCCCTCCTAAACTAAATCTTCTATTAGAAGAAATAACACAACTTTACATCACACATGCCTCCTGAGCATCCTGTGCAAGTTGGGTGTCAGTTGGACAATATCCCTAGGAGGAGTTGTTTAAAATGCATGGCAAAGAAATGACCCCAAAAATGGCACCTTTTTCAACATGGCCGACTTCCTGTTTAATTTAGCCCATATGTCCAAGAGACTTTTTTGAAGGTACTGGAAGGTTCTCCAACTGTGCTGAATTTTATCCATGTCGGTCCATGTAGTGGGCGGGGCTGATTGATTGAAATTTTGTAGGGGGCGCTATGGTGACATGCTCCATTTATTCCATAATGTTTCAATGGGGCTTAGTTCAGGGCCTTACTGTCATCAGTCATGGCAAGTATGGTGGCGGTCCAAGGTTCCATGGCTTGGTCACAGGTACTTCCTGTTTCATGGCGTTGGACCGCCATTCGCCATGTCCCGTTTAGCCTAGCGACTTGAGGTTTTTATTGTGGCATCATGAAAGGGTTTGACATGTTTTGGAGGAGGCTCAAGTGTTTGGGACCATTTGCTTAGAAGCATGACCCTCAAACGTGGAAAAAACCACTTCCTGTTGTAAGTGGGCGGAGCTTAGGTGTAGACCAGCAATGGTCACAATAATCTTTTCAGGACTGATCCCTTATTAATCCGTATAAGTTTTAGGGTGATCAGATCAAAATTGACAATTTTATAGTGATTTATGATGTCACGCCGCCGCATAGAACTTCGCCATGGCGTCACGGGCACGCCGTGCAGCGCAGAGCAACGTCCTTTATCAGATCTCTTCATCAACATGTTTTGTGATGCCTGAGTGAATTTGGGCCATGTGGTGTCCACCAAGCCAGAGTTATGGGTGTGTGAGCAAAAAACAACACTTTTGACCTCCAGGGGGCGTGGCTATTTCATAATCAAAATATTGACATATAGAACTCTGTAGGAGGGGACTGCCATCATATCTAGCAAATTTGTTGCAGAAATGTTGCTTTATGTGGGAGTTATATCCGTTTAATTTTTCATGGCGAGACATCAAACTTTGAGGCCCCGCCCCTCGTAAACTAAGTCTCCTATTAGAAGAAATAACACAACATTTAATCACACATACCTCCTGAACATCCTGAGCAATTTGTGGCTCAGTGGGATAAAAGCTCTAGGACGAGTTCGTTAAAATGCGAGGTGCTAAAACGCCAAAATATTGACTTTGACCTTAAATGGCCGCCTTCCTGTCGACATTTCACCATGACATTAAGAGGATTTTTTGTTCGCCCTAGCATGTAGATCATGCGTATGAATTTTCATAAAGATTAACGACATGCAGTGGCGGGGCACCTAAAATAGGTGGCGCTCTCGTTCAATTTCGCCCAAACATTCTGGAGCACCTCAAAATATCAAATTTTTCGTATTCCCTTGGGGGGGTACACAAAATTTGGTGAGTTTTCGAGCACGTTCAGGCCTCCAAAAAAGCACGCGAAGTGTCCGAATAAAAATAATAATAATAATAATAATAATAAACACTGCAATTACAATAGGCCTTCGCACCGCCAAGGTGCTCGGGCCTAATAATAATAATAATAAACGCTGCAATTACAATAGGCCTTCGCACCGCCAAGGTGCTCGGGCCTAATAATAATTAAAACCGCAGGCGGTGATATAGGCCCTCGCACCATGGCGCCGCTCGGCATCATGCCACCGCCTCCCCTGGCAACATCCTTCCCATGCCTCTCTCAACCTAAAGTGCAGCCAGACTGCACTTCAGACCATTTAGGTTTTATGAAGGGTCACTTCCTGTCACCAAGGGGCGGGGCTAACTTATCATCTAATTATTGACATGCACAAATGTGAAGGATATGACTGGCATCATCTGTAGCAAATTTGGTGCAGGTTGGTTGTTTTTTGGGGGATTTATGTCAGTTTTTCTTTTTGTTGCATCACATCTGCTTTGCTGCCCCGCCTCTCCTAAACGATATCCCCTATTAAAAGAAATAGCACAACTTCTAATCACACATGCCTCTTGAGCATCCTGACTCATTTGGGTTAAAGTTGGACAAAATTCTTAGGAGAAGTTCCTCAAAATGCATGGCAAAGAAAATGACAGAAATGACCCCAAAAATGGCACCTTTTTCAAAATGGCCGACTCCCTGTTTGATTTAGCCCATATGTCCAAGAGACTTTTTTGAAGGTACTGGGAGCGTCTACAAGTTTCCCGAATCATAACCATGTCAGTCAATGTAGTGGGCGGGGCTAATTAATTAAAATATTGTAGGGGGCGCTATGGAGCCATTTACTATCTTCTCCACTATATTGTAATTTTACTCTATTAAGGACTTTACTGTCATAAGTCATGGCAAGTATGGTGAAGATCAAAGGTTTCATGGCTTTGTTACAGGTACTTCCTGGTTCACGATATCAGACACTTCTTGTTGCCAAGGGGTGGGGCTAATTCATAGTCCCATTATTGCATTGTAGATTTTGTTCATCATGGGACTGGCATCAAATGTGGCGATTCCTGTGCTGATATGTTGTTTTATGTGGGAGGTTTAGCAATAAGTCTTTGTTAATAAGACATAAAACTTTGAGGGCCCGCCCCTCCTAAACTAAATCTTCTATTAGAAGAAATAACACAACTTTAAATCACACATGCCTCCTGAGCATCCTGTGCAAGTTGGGTGTCAGTTGGACAATATCCCTAGGAGGAGTTGTTTAAAATGCATGGCAAAGAAATGACCCCAAAAATGGCGCCTTTTTCAAAATGGCCGACTTCCTGTTGAATTTAGCCCATATGTCCAAGAGACTTTTTTGAAGGTACTGGAAGGTTCTCCAACTGTGCTGAATTTTATCCATGTCGGTCCATGTAGTGGGCGGGGCTGATTGATTGAAATTTTGTAGGGGGCGCTATAGAGACATGCTCCATGTATTCCATTATGTTTCAATGGGGCTTAGTTCAGGGCCTTACTGTCATCAGTCATGGCAAGTATGGTTGCGGTCCAAGGTTCCATGGCTTGGTCACAGGTACTTCCTGTTTCATGGCGTTGGACCGCCATTCGCCATGTCCCGTTTAGCGTAGCGACTTGAGGTTTTTATTGTGGCATCATGAAAGGGTTTGACATGTTTTGGAGGAGGCTCAAGTGTTTTGGACCATTTGCTTAGAAGCATGACCCTCAAACGTGCAAAAATACACTTCCTGTTGTAAGTGGGCGGGGCTTAGGTCAACACCAGCAATGGTCACATTAATCTGTTCAGGACTGATCCCTTATTAATCCCTATAAGTTTTAGGGTGATCAGATCAAAATTGAGAATTTTATAGTGATTTATGATGTCACGCCGCCGCATGGAACTTCGCCATGGCGTCACGGGTACGCCGTGCAGCGTAGAGCAACGTCCTTTATCAGATCTCTTCACCAACATGTTTTGTGATGCCTGAGTGAATTTGGGCCATGTGGTGTCCACCAAGCCCGAGTTATGGGTGTGTGAGCAAAAAACAACACTTTTGACCTCCAGGGGGCGTGGCTATTTCATAATCAAAATATTGACATATAGAACTCTGTAGGAGGGGACTGCCATCATATCTAGCAAATGTGGTGCAGAAATGTTGCTTTATGTGGGAGTTATATCTGTTTAATTTTTCATGGCGAGACATCAAACTTTGAGGCCCCGCCCCTCGTAACCTAAGTCTCCTATTAGAAGAAATAACACAACATTTAATCACACATGCCTCCTGAACATCCTGAGCAATTTGTGGCTCAGTGGGATAAAAGGTCTAGGACGAGTTCGTTAAAATGCGAGGTGCTAAAACGCCAAAATATTGACTTTGACCTAAAATGGCCGCCTTCCTGTCGACATTTCACCATGACATTAAGAGGATTTTTTGTTCGCCCTAGCATGTAGATCATGTGTATGAATTTTCATAAAGATTAACGACATGCAGTGGCGGGGAACCTAAAATAGGTGGCGCTCTCATTCAGTTTCGCCCAAACATTCTGGAGCACCTCAAAATATCAAATTTTTCGTATTCCCTTGGGGGGGTACGCAAAATTTGGTGAGTTTTCGAGCACGTTCAGGCCTCCAAAAAAGCACGCGAAGTGTCCGAATAAAAATAATAATAATTAAAACCGCAAGCGGTGATATAGGCCCTCGCACCATGGCGCCGCTCGGCATAATGCCACCGCCTCCCCTGGCAACATCCTTCCCATGCCTCTCTCAATCTAAAGTGCAGCCAGACTGCACTTCAGGCCATTTAGGCCTTATGAAGGGTCACTTCCTGTCACCAAGGGGCGGGGCTAATTTATAATCTAATTATTGACATGCAGAAATGTGAAGGATATGACTGGCATCATCTGTAGCAAATTTGGTGCAGGTTGGTTGTTTTTTGTGGGAGTTATGTCAGTTTTCCTTTTCATTGCATCACATCTGCTTTGCTGCCCTGCCTCTCCTAAATGATATCCCCTATTAAAAGAAATAGCACAACTTTTAATCACACATGCCTCTTGAGCATCCTGACTCATTTGGGTTAAAGTTAGATAAAATTCTTAGCAGGACTTCCTCAAAATGCATGGCAAAGAAAATGACAGAAATGACCCCAAAAATGGCAGCTTTTTTCAACATGGCCGACTTCCTGTTTGATTTAGCCCATATGTCCAAGAGACTTTTTTGAAGGTACTGGAATGGACTATAAGTGTGCTGAATTTTATCCATGTCAGTCAATGTAGTGGGCGGGGCTGATTGATTGAAATATTGTAGGGGGCGCTATGTAGCCATTTACTATCTTTTCCATTATATGGTAATTTTATTTTATTAAGGACATAACTGTCATGACTCATGGCAAGTATGGTGAAGATCAACAATTTCATGGCTTTGTTACAGGTACTTCCTGGTTCATGATATCAGACACTTGTTGTTGCCAAGGGGTGGGGCTAATTCGTAGTCATATTATTGCATTGTAGATTTTGTTCATCATGGAACCGGCATCAAATGTGTCGATTCCTGTGCTGATATGTTGTTTTATGTGGGAGTTTTAGCAGTAAGTCTTTGTTAATGAGACATCAAACTTTGAGGGCCCGCCCCTCCTAAACTAAATCTTCTATTAGAAGAAATAACACAACTTTACATCACACATGCCTCCTGAGCATCCTGTGCAAGTTGGGTGTCAGTTGGACAATATCCCTAGGAGGAGTTGTTTAAAATGCATGGCAAAGAAATGACCCCAAAAATGGCACCTTTTTCAAAATGCCCGACTTCCTGTTGGTTTTGGCCCATATGTCCAAGAGACTTTTTTGAAGGTACTGGCAGGTTCTCCAACTGTGCTGAATTTTATTCATGTCGGTCCATGTAGTGGGCGGGGCTGATTGATTGAAATTTTGTAGGGGGCGCTATGGAGACATGCTCCATTTATTCCATAATGTTTCAATGGGGCTTAGTTCAGGGCCTTACTGTCATCAGTCATGGCAAGTTTGGTGGCGGTCCAAGGTTCCATGGCTTGGTCACAGGTACTTCCTGTTTCATGGCGTTGGACCGCCATTCGCCATGTCCCGTTTAGCGTAGCGACTTGAGGTTTTTATTGTGGCATCATGAAAGGGTTTGACATGTTTTGGAGGAGGCTCAAGTGTTTTGGACCATTTGCTTAGAAGCATGACCCTCAAACGTGGAAAAAACCACTTCCTATTGTAAGTGGGCGGGGCTTAGGTCTACACCAGCAATGGTCACATTAATCTGTTCAGGACTGATCCCTTATTAATCCCTATAAGTTTTAGGGTGATCAGATCAAAATTGACAATTTTATAGTGATTTATGATGTCACGCCGCCGCATGGAACTTCGCCATGGCGTCACGGGCACGCCGTGCAGCGTAGAGCAATGTCCTTTACCAGATCTCTTCACCAACATGTTTTGTGATGCCTGAGTGAATTTGGGCCATGTGGTGTCTACCAAGCCAGAGTTATGGGTGTGTGAGCAAAAAACAACACTTTTGACCTCCAGGGGGCGTGGCTATTTCATAATCAAAATATTGACATATAGAACTCTGTAGGAGGGGACTGCCATCATATCTAGCAAATGTGGTGCAGAAATGTTGCTTTATGTGGGAGTTATATCCGTTAAATTTTTCCTGGCGAGACATCAAACTTTGAGGCCCCGCCCCTCGTAAACTAAGTCTCCTATTAGAAGAAATAACACAACATTTAATCACACATGCCTCCTGAACATCCTGAGCAATTTGTGGCTCAGTGGGATAAAAGCTCTAGGACGAGTTCGTTAAAATGCGAGGTGCTAAAACGCCAAAATATTGACTTTGACCTAAAATGGCCGCCTTCCTGTCGACATTTCACCATGACATTAAGAGGATTTTTTGTTCGCCCTTGCATGTAGATCATGTGTATGAATTTTCATAAAGATTAACGACATGCAGTGGCGGGGCACCTAAAATAGGTGGCGCTCTCATTCAGTTTCGCTCAAACATTCTGGAGCACCTCAAAATATCAAATTTTTCGCATTCCCTTGGGGGGGTACGCAAAATTTGGTGAGTTTTTGAGCATGTTCAGGCCTCCAAAAAAGCAATTCATTTATTAGGAGAATAATAATAATAATAATTAAAACCGCAGGCGGTGATATAGGCCCTCGCACCATGGCGCCGCTCGGCATAATGCCACCGCCTGCCCTGGCAACATCCTTCCCATGCCTCTCTCAACCTAAAGTGCAGCCAGACTGCACCTTAGGCCATTTAGGCCTTATGAAAGGTCACTTCCTGTCACCAAGGGGCGGGGCTAACTTATAATCTATTTATTGCCATGCACAAATGTGAAGGATATTACTGGCATCATCTGTAGCAAATTTGGTGCAGGTTGGTTGTTTTTTGTGGGAGTTATGTCAGTTTTCCTTTTCGTTGCATCACATCTGCTTTGCTGCCCCGCCTCTCCTAAATGATATCCCCTATTAAAAGCAATAACACAACCTTTAATCACACATGTCTCTTGAGCACCCTGACTCATTTGGGTTAAAGTTAGACAAAATTCTTAGGAGGAGTTGCTCAAAATGTAGGGCAAAGAAAATGACAAAATGACCCCAAATATGTTACCTTTTTCAAAATGGCCGACTTCCTGTTTGATTTAGCCCATATGTCCAAGAGACTTTTCTGAAGGTACTGGAAGGTTCTACAACTGTGCCGAATCATATCTATGTCAGTCAATGCAGTGGGCGGGGCTGATTGATTGAAATATTGTAGGGGGCGCTATGGAGCCATTTACTATCTTTTCCACTATGTTGTAATTTTATTCTATTAAGGACATAACTGTCATGACTCATGGCAAGTATGGTGAAGATCAACAATTTCATGGCTTTGTTACAGGTACTTCCTGGTTCATGATATCAGACACTTGTTGTTGCCAAGGGGTGGGGCTAATTCATAGTCATATTGTTGCATTGTAGATTTTGTTCATCATGGGACCGGCATTAAATGTGTCGATTCCTGTGCTGATATGTTGTTTTATGTGGGAGTATTAGCAATAAGTCTTTGTTAATGAGACATCAAACTTTGAGGGCCCGCCCCTCCTAAACTAAATCTTCTATTAGAAGAAATAACACAACTTTAAATCACACATGCCTCCTGAGCATCCTGTGCAAGTTGGGTGTCAGTTGGACAATATCCCTAGGAGGAGTTGTTTAAAATGCATGGCAAAGAAATGACCCCAAAAATGGCACCTTTTTCAAAATGGCCGACTTCCTGTTGGTTTTGGCCCATATGTCCAAGAGACTTTTTTGAAGGTACTGGAAGGTTCTCCAACTGTGCTGAATTTTATCCATGTCGGTCCATGTAGTGGGCGGGGCTGATTGATTGAAATTTTGTAGGGGGCGCTATGGAGACATGCTCCATTTATTCCATAATGTTTCAATGGGGCTTAGTTCAGGGCCTTACTGTCATCAGTCATGGCAAGTTTGGTGGCGGTCCAAGGTTCCATGGCTTGGTCACAGGTACTTCCTGTTTCATGGCGTTGGACCGGCATTCGCCATGTCCTGTTTAGCGTAGCAACTTGAGGTTTTTATTGTGGCATCATGAAAGGGTTTGACATGTTTTGGAGGAGTCTCAAGTGTTTTGGACCATTTGCTTAGAAGCATGACCCTCGAACGTGGAAAAAACCACTTCCTGTTGTAAGTGGGCGGAGCTTAGGTCTAGACCAGCAATGGTCACAGTAATCTGTTCAGGACTGATCCCTTATTAATCCCTATAAGTTTTAGGGTGATCAGATCAAAATTGAGAATTTTATAGTGATTTATGATGTCACGCCGACGCATGGAACTTCGCCATGGAGTCACGGGCACGCCGTGCAGCGTAGAGCAACGTCCTTTACCAGATCTCTTCACCAACATGTTTTGTGATGCCTGAGTGAATTTGGGCCATGTGGTGTCCACCAAGCCAGAGTTATGGGTGTGTGAGCAAAAAACAACACTTTTGACCTCCAGGGGGCGTGGCTATTTCATAATCAAAATATTGACATATAGAACTCTGTAGGAGGGGACTGCCATCATATCTAGCAAATTTGGTGCAGAAATGTTGCTTTATGTGGGAGTTATATCCGTTTAATTTTTCCTGGCGAGACATCAAACTTTGAGGCCCCACCCCTCGTAAACTAAGTCTCCTATTAGAAGAAATAACACAACATTTAATCACACATGCCTCCTGAACATCCTGAGCAATTTGTGGCTCAGTGGGATAAAAGCTCTAGGACGAGTTCGTTAAAATGCGAGGTGCTAAAACGCCAAAATATTGACTTTGACCTAAAATGGCCGCCTTCCTGTCGACATTTCACCATGACATTAAGAGGATTTTTTGTTCGCCCTAGCATGTAGATCATGTGTATGAATTTTCATAAAGATTAATGACATGCAGTGGCGGGGCACCAAAAATAGGTGGCGCTCTCATTCAGTTTCGCCCAAACATTCTGGAGCACCTCAAAATATCAAATTTTTCGCATTCCCTTGGGGGGGTACACAAAATTTGGTGAGTTTTTGAGCATGTTCAGGCCTCCAAAAAAGCAATTCATTTATTAGGAGAATAATAATAATAATAATAATAATAATAATAATAAACACTGCAATTACAATAGGCCTTCGCACCGCCAAGGTGCTCGGGCCTAATAATAATAATAATAAACGCTGCAATTACAATAGGCCTTCGCAACGCCAAGGTGCTCGGGCCTAATAATTAAAACCGCAGGCGGTGATATAGGCCCTCGCACCATGGCGCCGCTCAGCATCATGCCACCGCCTCCCCTGGCAACATCCTTCCCATGCCTCTCTCAACCTAAAGTGCAGCCAGACTGCACTTCAGACCATTTAGGTTTTATGAAGGGTCACTTCCTGTCACCAAGGGGCGGGGCTAACTTATCATCTAATTATTGACATGCACAAATGTGAAGGATATGACTGGCATCATCTGTAGCAAATTTGGTGCAGGTTGGTTGTTTTTTGGGGGATTTATGTCAGTTTTTCTTTTTGTTGCATCACATCTGCTTTGCTGCCCCGCCTCTCCTAAACGATATCCCCTATTAAAAGAAATAGCACAACTTCTAATCACACATGCCTCTTGAGCATCCTGACTCATTTGGGTTAAAGTTAGACAAAATTCTTAGGAGAAGTTCCTCAAAATGCATGGCAAAGAAAATGACAGAAATGATCCCGAAAATGGCACCTTTTTCAAAATGGCCGACTCCCTGTTTGATTTAGCCCATATGTCCAAGAGACTTTTTTGAAGGTACTGGGAGCGTCTACAAGTTTCCCGAATCATAACCATGTCAGTCAATGTAGTGGGCGGGGCTAATTAATTAAAATATTGTAGGGGGCGCTATGGAGCCATTTACTATCTTCTCCACTATATTGTAATTTTACTCTATTAAGTACATAACTGTCATGACTCATGGCAAGTATGGTGAAGATCAACAATTTCACGGCTTTGTTACAGGTACTTCCTGGTTCATGATATCAGACACTTGTTGTTGCCAAGGGGTGGGGCTAGTTCAGAGTCATATTATTGCATTGTAGATTTTGTTCATCATAGGACTGGCATCAAATGTGTCGATTCCTGTGCTGATATGTTGTTTTATGTGGGAGTTTTAGCAATAAGTCTTTGTTAATAAGACATAAAACTTTGAGGCCCGCCCCTCCTAAACTAAATCTTCTATTAGAAGAAATAACACAACTTTAAATCACACATGCCTCCTGAGCATCCTGTGCAAGTTGGGTGTCAGTTGGACAATATCCCTAGGAGGAGTTGTTTAAAATGCATGGCAAAGAAATGACCCCAAAAATGGCACCTTTTTCAAAATGGCCGACTTCCTGTTGAATTTAGCCCATATGTCCAAGAGACTTTTTTGAAGGTACTGGAAGGTTCTCCAACTGTGCTGAATTTTATTCATGTCGGTCCATGTAGTGGGCGGGGCTGATTGATTGAAATTTTGTAGGGGGCGCTATGGAGACATGCTCCATTTATTCCATAATGTTTCAATGTGGCTTAGTTCAGGGCCTTACTGTCATCAGTCATGGCAAGTATGGTGGCGGTCCAAGGTTCCATGGCTTGGTCACAGGTACTTCCTGTTTCATGGCGTTGGACTGCCATTCGCCATGTCCCGTTTAGCGTAGCGACTTGAGGTTTTTATTGTGGCATCATGAAAGGGTTTGACATGTTTTGGAGGAGTTTCAAGTGTTTGGGACCATTTGCTTAGAAGCATGACCCTCAAACGTGGAAAAAAACACTTCCTGTTGTAAGTGGGCGGAGCTTAGGTCTACACCAGCAATGGTCACATTAATCTGTTCAGGACTGATCCCTTATTAATCCCTATAAGTTTTAGGGTGATCAGATCAAAATTGACAATTTTATAGTGATTTATGATGTCACGCCGCCGCATGGAACTTCGCCATGGAGTCACGGGCACGCCGTGCAGTGTAGAGCAACGTCCTTTACCAGATCTCTTCACCAACATGTTTTGTGATGCCTGAGTGAATTTGGGCCATGTGGTGTCCACCAAGCCAGAGTTATGGGTGTGTGAGCAAAAAACAACACTTTTGACCTTCAGGGGGCGTGGCTATTTCATAATCAAAATATTGACATATAGAACTCTGTAGGAGGGGACTGCCATCATATCTAGCAAATTTGGTGCAGAAATGTTGCTTTATGTGGGAGTTATATCTGTTTAATTTTTCCTGGCGAGACATCAAACTTTGAGGCCCCGCCCCTCGTAAACTAAGTCTCCTATTAGAAGAAATAACACAACATTTAATCACACATGCCTCCTGAACATCCTGAGCAATTTGTGGCTCAGTGGGATAAAAGCTCTAGGACGAGTTCGTTAAAATGCGAGGTGCTAAAACGCCAAAATATTGACTTTGACCTAAAATGGCCGCCTTCCTGTCGACATTTCACCATGACATTAAGAGGATTTTTTGTTCGCCCTGTCATGTAGATCATGTGTATGAATTTTCATAAAGATTAATGACATGCAGTGGCGGGGCACCTAAAATAGGTGGCGCTCTCGTTCAGTTTCGCCCAAACATTCTGGAGCACCTCAAAATATCAAATTTTTCGTATTCCCTTGGGGGGGTACGCAAAGTTTGGTGAGTTTTCGAGCACGTTCAGGCCTCCAAAAAAGCACGCGAAGTGTCCGAATAAAAATAATAATAATAATTAAAACCGCAAGCGGTGATATAGGCCCTCGCACCATGGCGCCGCTCGGCATAATGCCACCGCCTCCCCTGGCAACATCCTTCCCATGCCTCTCTCAACCTGAAGTGCAGCCAGACTGCACCTCAGGCCATTTAGGCCTTATGAAGAGTCAATTCCTGTCACAAGGGGCGGGGCTAACTTATAATCTATTTATTGCCATGCACAAATGTGAAGGATATGACTGGCATCATCTGTAGCAAATTTGGTGCAGGTTGGTTGTTTTTTGTGGGAGTTATGTCAGTTTTCCTTTTCGTTGCATCACATCTGCTTTGCTGCCCCGCCTCTCCTAAATGATATCCCCTATTAAAAGAAATAGCACAACTTTTAATCACACATGTCTCTTGAGCATCCTGACTCATTTGGGTTAAAGTTGGATAAAATTCTTGGGAGGAGTTGCTCAAAATGCATGGCAAAGAAAATGACAGAAATGACCCCAAATATGTCACCTTTTTCAAAATGGCTGACTTCCTGTTTGATTTAGCCCATATGTCCAAGAGACTTTTTTGAAGGTACTGGAAGGTTCTAAAACTATGCCGAATCATATCCATGTCAGTCAATGTAGTGGGCGGGGCTGATTGATTGAAATATTGTAGGGGGCGCTATGGAGCCATTTACGATCTTCTCCACTATATTGTAATTTTACTCTATTAAGGACATAACTGTCATGACTCATGGCAAGTATGGTGAAGATCAACATTTTCACGGCTTTGTCACAGGTACTTCCTGGTTCACGATATCAGACACTTGTTGTTGCCAAGGGGTGGGGCTAGTTCAGAGTCATATTATTGCATTGTATATTTTGTTCATCATGGGACTGGCATCAAATGGGTCGATTCCTGTGCTGATATGTTGTTTTATGTGGGAGTTTTAGCAATAAGTCTTTGTTAATAAGACATAAAACTTTGAGGGCCCGCCCCTCCTAAACTAAATCTTCTATTAGAAGAAATAACACAACTTTAAATCACACATGCCTCCTGAGCATCCTGTGCAAGTTGGGTGTCAGTTGGACAATATCCCTAGGAGGAGTTGTTTAAAATGCATGGCAAAGAAATGACCCCAAAAATGGCACCTTTTTCAAAATGGCCGACTTCCTGTTGAATTTAGCCCATATGTCCAAGAGACTTTTTTGAAGGTACTGGAAGCTTCTACAACTGTGCTGAATTTTATTCATGTCGGTCCATGTAGTGGGCGGGGCTGATTGATTGAAATTTTGTAGGGGGCGCTATGGAGACATGCTCCATTTATTCCATAATGTTTCAATGGGGCTTAGTTCAGGGCCTTACTGTCATCAGTCATGGCAAGTATGGTGGCGGTCCAAGGTTCCATGGCTTGGTCACAGGTACTTCCTGTTTCATGGCGTTGGACCGCCATTCGCCATGTCCCGTTTAGCGTAGCGACTTGAGGTTTTTATTGTGGCATCATGAAAGGGTTTGACATGTTTTGGAGGAGTCTCAAGTGTTTGGGACCATTTGCTTAGAAGCATGACCCTCAAACGTGGAAAAAACCACTTCCTGTTGTAAGTGGGCGGAGCTTAGGTGTACACCAGCAATGGTCACATTAATCTGTTCAGGACTGATCCCTTATTAATCCCTATAAGTTTTAGGGTGATCAGATCAAAATTGACAATTTTATAGTGATTTATGATGTCACGCCGCCGCATGGAACTTCGCCATGGCATCACGGGCACGCCGTGCAGCGCAGAGCAACGTCCTTTATCAGATCTCTTCACCAACATGTTTTGTGATGCCTGAGTGAATTTGGGCCATGTGGTGTCCACCAAGCCAGAGTTATGGGTGTGTGAGCAAAAAACAACACTTTTGACCTCCAGGGGGCGTGGCTATTTCATAATCAAAATATTGGCATATAGAACTCTGTAGGAGGGGACTGCCATCATATCTAGCAAATTTGGTGCAGAAATGTTGCTTTATGTGGGAGTTATAGCTGTTAAATTTTTCCTGGCGAGACATCAAACTTTGAGGCCCCGCCCCTCGTAAACTAAGTCTCCTATTAGAAGAAATCACACAACATTTAATCACACATGTCTCCTGAACATCCTGAGCAATTTGTGGCTCAGTGGGATAAAAGCCCTAGGACGAGTTCGTTAAAATGCGAGGTGCTAAAACGCCAAAATATTGACTTTGACCTAAAATGGCCGCCTTCCTGTCGACATTTCACCATGACATTAAGAGGATTTTTTGTTCGCCCTGTCATGTAGATCATGTGTATGAATTTTCATAAAGATTAACGACATGCAGTGGCGGGGCACCTAAAATAGGTGGCGCTCTCATTCAGTTTCGCCCAAACATTCTGGAGCACCTCAAAATATCAAATTTTTTGTATTCCCTTGGGGGGGTACGCAAAATTTGGTGAGTTTTCGAGCACGTTCAGGCCTCCAAAAAAGCACGCGAAGTGTCCGAATAAAAATAATAATAATAAGAAACGCTGCAATTACAATAGGCCTTCGCACCGCCAAGGTGCTCGGGCCTAATAATAATAATAATAATAATAATAATAATAATAATAATAATAATAAACACTGCAATTACAATAGGCCTTCGCACCGCCAAGGTGCTCGGGCCTAATAATAAACGCTGCAATTACAATAGGCCTTCGCACCGCCAAGGTGCTCGGGCCTAATAATTAAAACCGCAAGCGGTGATATAGGCCCTCGCACCATGGCGCCGCTCGGCATAATGCCACCGCCTCCCCTGGCAACATCCTTCCCATGCCTCTCTCAATCTAAAGTACAGCCAGACTGCACTTCAGGCCATTTAGGCCTTATGAAGGATCACTTCCTGTCACCAAGGGGCGGGGCTAACTTATAATCTAATTATTGACATGCACAAATGTAAAGGATATGACTGGCATCATCTGTAGCAAATTTGGTGCAGGTTGGTTGTTTTTTGTGGGAGTTATGTCAGTTTTCCTTTTCATTGCATCACATCTGCTTTGCTGCCCCGCCTCTCCTAAACGATATCCCCTATTAAAAGAAATAGCACAACTTTTAATCACACATGTCTCTTGAGCATCCTGACTCATTTGGGTTAAAGTTGGATAAAATTCTTAGGAGGAACTTCTCAAAATGCATGACAAAGAAAATGACAGAAATGACCCCAAAAATGGCAGCTTTTTCAACATGGCCGACTTCCTGTTTGATTTAGCCCATATGTCCAAGAGACTTTTTTTGAAGGTACTGGAACGTTCTACAACTGTGCCGAATCATATCCATGTCAGTCAATGCAGTGGGCGGGGCTGATTGATTGAAATATTGTAGGGGGCGCTATGGAGCCATTTACTATCTTCTCCACTATATTGTAATTTTACTCTATTAAGGACTTTACTGTCATAAGTCATGGCAAGTATGGTGAAGATCAAAGGTTTCATGGCTTTGTTACAGGTACTTCCTGGTTCACGATATCAGACACTTGTTGTTGCCAAGGGGTGGGGCTAATTCATAGTCCCATTATTGCATTGCAGATTTTGTTCATCATGGGACTGGCATCAAATGTGGCGATTCCTGTGCTGATATGTTGTTTTATGTGGGAGGTTTTTTCAATAAGTCTTTGTTAATAAGACATCAAACTTTGAGGGCCCGCCCCTCCTAAACTAAATCTTCTATTAGAAGAAATAACACAACTTTAAATCACACATGCCTCCTGAGCATCCTGTGCAAGTTGGGTGTCAGTTGGACAATATCCCTAGGAGGAGTTGTTTAAAATGCATGGCAAAGAAATGACCCCAAAAATGGCGCCTTTTTCAAAATGGCCGACTTCCTGTTGAATTTAGCCCATATGTCCAAGAGACTTTTTTGAAGGTACTGGAAGCTTCTCCAACTGTGCTGAATTTTATCCATGTCGGTCCATGTAGTGGGCGGGGCTGATTGATTGAAATTTTGTAGGGGGCGCTATAGAGACATGCTCCATGTATTCCATTATGTTTCAATGGGGCTTAGTTCAGGGCCTTACTGTCATCAGTCATGGCAAGTTTGGTGGCGGTCCACGGTTCCATGGCTTGGTCACAGGTACTTCCTGTTTCATGGCGTTGGACCGCCATTCGCCATGTCCCGTTTAGCGTAGCGACTTGAGGTTTTTATTGTGGCATCATGAAAGGGTTTGACATGTTTTGGAGGAGTCTCAAGTGTTTGGGACCATTTGCTTAGAAGCATGACCCTCAAACGTGGAAAAAAACACTTCCTGTTGTAAGTGGGCGGGGCTTAGGTCTACACCAGCAATGGTCACATTAATCTGTTCAGGACTGATCCCTTATTATTCCCTATAAGTTTTAGGGTGATCAGATCAAAATTGACAATTTCATAGTGATTTATGATGTCACGCCACCGCATGGAACTTCGCCATGGCGTCACGGGCACGCCGTGCAGCGTAAAGAAACGTCCTTTACCAGATCTCTTCACCAACATGTTTTGTGATGCCTGAGTGAATTTGGGCCATGTGGTGTCCACCAAGCCAGAGTTATGGGTGTGTGAGCAAAAAACAACACTTTTGACCTCCAGGGGGCGTGGCTATTTCATAATCAAAATATTGACATATACAACTCTGTAGGAGGGGACTGCCATCATATCTAGCAAATTTGGTGCAGAAATGTTGCTTTATGTGGGAGTTATATCCGTTTAATTTTTCATGGCGAGACATCAAACTTTGAGGCCCCGCCCCTCGTAAACTAAGTCTCCTATTAGAAGAAATAACACAACATTTAATCACACATGCCTCCTGAACATCCTGAGCAATTTGTGGTTCAGTGGGATAAAAGCTCTAGGACGAGTTCGTTAAAATGCGAGGTGCTAAAACGCCAAAATATTGACTTTGACCTAAAATGGCCGCCTTCCTGTCGACATTTCACCATGACATTAAGAGGATTTTTTCTTCGCCCTAGCATGTAGATCATGTGTATAAATTTTCATAAAGATTAACGACATGCAGTGGCGGGGCACCTAAAATAGGTGGCGCTCTCGTTCAGTTTCGCCCAAACATTCTGGAGCACCTCAAAATATCAAATTTTTCGTATTCCCTTGGGGGGGTACGCAAAATTTGGTGAGTTTTCGAGCACGTTCAGGCCTCCAAAAAAGCACGCGAAGTGTCCGAATAAAAATAATAATAATAATAATAAACACTGCAATTACAACAGGCCTTCGCACCGCCAAGGTGCTCGGGCCTAATTAAAACCGCAAGCGGTGATATAGGCCCTCGCACCATGGCGCCTCTCGGCATAATGCCACCGCCTCCCCTGCCAACATCCTTCCCATGCCTCTCTCTATCTAAAGTGCAGCCAGACTGCACTTCAGGCCATTTAGGCCTTATGAACGGTCACTTCCTGTCACCAAAGGGCGGGGCTAACTTATGATCTAATTATTGACATGCACAAATGTGAAGGATATGACTGGCACGACCTGGAGCAAATTTGGTGCAGGTTGGTTGTTTTTTGTGGGAGTTATGTCAGTTTTCCTTTTCGTTGCATCACATCTGCTTTGCTGCCCCACCTCTCCTAAACGATATCCCCTATTAAAAGAAATAGCACAACGTTTAATCACACATGCCTCTTGAGCATCCTGAATCATTTGGGTTAAAGTTAGATAAAATTCTTAGCAGGACTTCCTCAAAATGCATGGCAAAGCAAATGACAGAAATGACCCCGAAAATGACACCTTTTTCAAAATGGCCGACTTCCTGTTTGATTTGGCCCATATGTCCAAGAGACTTTTTTGAAGGTACTGGAAGGTTCTACAACTGTGCCGAATCATATCCATGTCAGTCAATGTAGTGGGCGGGGCTGATTGATTGAAATATTGTAGGGGGCGCTATGGAGCCGTTTACTATCTTTTCCACTATATTGTAATTTTACTCTATTAAGGACATAACTGTCATGACTCATGGCAAGTATGGTGAAGATCAACAATTTCATGGCTTTGTTACAGGTACTTCCTGGTTCATGATATCAGACACTTGTTGTTGCCAAGGGGTGGGGCTAATTCATAGTCCTATTATTGCATTGTAGATTTTGTTAATCATGGGACTGGCATCAAATGTGTCGATTCCTGTGCTGATATGTTGTTTTATGTGGGAGTTTTAGCAATAAGTCTTTGTTAATGAGACATAAAACTTTGAGGGCCCGCCCCTCCTAAACTAAATCTTCTATTAGAAGAAATAACACAACTTTACATCACACATGCCTCCTGAGCATCCTGTGCAAGTTGGGTGTCAGTTGGACAATATCCCTAGGAGGAGTTGTTTAAAATGCATGGCAAAGAAATGACCCCAAAAATGGCACCTTTTTCAAAATGGCCGACTTCCTGTTGAATTTAGCCCATATGTCCAAGAGACTTTTTTGAAGGTACTGGCAGGTTCTCCAACTGTGCTGAATTTTATTCATGTCGGTCCATGTAGTGGGCGGGGCTGATTGATTGAAATTTTGTAGGGGGCGCTATGGAGACATGGTCCATTTATTCCATAATGTTTCAATGGGGCTTAGTTCAGGGCCTTACTGTCATCAGTCATGGCAAGTTTGGTGGCGGTCCAAGGTTCCATGGCTTGGTCACAGGTACTTCCTGTTTCATGGCGTTGGACCGCCATTCGCCATGTCCCGTTTAGCGTAGCGACTTGAGGTTTTTATTGTGGCATCATGAAAGGGTTTGACATGTTTTGGAGGAGGCTCAAGTGTTTTGGACCATTTGCTTAGAAGCATGACCCTCAAACGTGGAAAAAACCACTTCCTGTTGTAAGTGGGCGGGGCTTAGGTCTACACCAGCAATGCTGACATTAATCTGTTCAGGACTGATCCCTTATTAATCCCTATAAGTTTTAGGGTGATCAGATCAAAATTGACAATTTTATAGTGATTTATGATGCCACGCCGCCGCATGGAACTTTGCCATGGCGTCACGGGCACGCCGTGCAGCGTAGAGCAACGTCCTTTACCAGATCTCTTCACCAACATGTTTTGTGATGCCTGAGTGAATTTGGGCCATGTGGTGTCTACCAAGCCAGAGTTATGGGTGTGTGAGCAAAAAACAACACTTTTGACCTCCAGGGGGCGTGGCTATTTCATAATCAAAATATTGACATATAGAACTCTGTAGGAGGGGACTGCCATCATATCTAGCAAATTTGGTGCAGAAATGTTGCTTTATGTGGGAGTTATATCCGTTTAATTTTTCCTGGCGGGACATCAAACTTTGAGGCCCCGCCCCTCGTAAACTAAGTCTCCTATTAGAAGAAATAACACAACATTTAATCACACATGCCTCCTGAACATCCTCAGCAATTTGTGGCTCAGTGGGATAAAAGCTCTAGGACGAGTTCGTTAAAATGCGAGGTGCTAAAACGCCAAAATATTGACTTTGACCTAAAATGGCCGCCTTCCTGTCGACATTTCACCATGACATTAAGAGGATTTTTTGTTCGCCCTAGCATGTAGATCATGTGTATGAATTTTCATAAAGATTAACGACATGCACTGGCGGGGCACCTAAAATAGGTGGCGCTCTCATTCAGTTTCACCCAAACATTCTGGAGCACCTCAAAATATCAAATTTTTCACATTCCCTTGGGGGGGTACGCAAAATTTGGTGAGTTTTTGAGCATGTTCAGGCCTCCAAAAAAGCAATTCATTTATTAGGAGAATAATAATAATAATAATAATAATAATAATAATAATAATAATAAACGCTGCAATTACAATAGGCCTTCGCACCGCCAAGGTGCTCGGGCCTAATTAAAACCGCAAGCGGTGATATAGGCCCTCGCACCATGGCGCCGCTCGGCATAATGCCACCGCCTCCCCTGCCAACATCCTTCCCATGCCTCTCTCAACCGAAAGTGCAGCCAGACTGCACTTCAGGCCATTTGGGCCTTATGAAGGGTCACTTCCTGTCACCAAGGGGCGGGGCTAACTTATCATCTAATTATTGACATGCAGAAATGTAAAGGATATGACTGGCATCATCTGTAGCAAATTTGGTGCAGGTTGGTTGTTTTTTGTGGGAGTTATGTCAGTTTTCCTTTTAATTGCATCACAGCTGCTTTGCTGCCCCGCCTCTCCTAAACGATATCCCCTATTAAAAGAAATAGCACAACTTTTAATCACACATGCCTCTTGAGCATCCTGACTCATTTGGGTTAAAGTTGGACAAAATTCTGAGAAGGAACTTCTCAAAATGCATGACAAAGAAAATGACAGAAATTGCCCCAAAAATGACAACTTTTTTCAAAATGGCCGACTTCCTGTTTTATTTAGCCCATATGTCCAAGAGACTTTTTTCAAGGTACTGGAAGGTTCTACAACTGTGCCGAATCATATCAATGTCAGTCAATGCAGTGGGCGGGGCTGATTGATTGAAATATTGTAGGGGGCGCTATGGAGCCGTTTACGATTTTCTCCACTATATTGTAATTTTACTCTATTAAGGACATAACTGTCATGACTCATGACAAGTATGGTGAAGATCAACAATTTCATGGCTTTGTTACAGGTACTTCCTGGTTCATGATATCAGACACTTGTTGTTGCCAAGGGGTGGGGCTAGTTCAGAGTCATATTATTGCATTGTAGATTTTGTTCATCATGGGACTGGCATCAAATGTGTCGATTCCTGTGCTGATATGTTGTTTTATGTGGGAGGTTTAGCAATAAGTCTTTGTTAATAAGACATCAAACTTTGAGGGCCCGCCCCTCCTAAACTAAATCTTCTATTAGAAGAAATAACACAACTTTAAATCACACATGCCTCCTGAGCATCCTGTGCAAGTTGGGTGTCAGTTGGACAATATCCCTAGGAGGAGTTGTTTAAAATGCATGGCAAAGAAATGACCCCAAAAATGGCACCTTTTTCAAAATGGCCGACTTCCTGTTGAATTTAGCCCATATGTCCAAGAGACTTTTTTGAAGGTACTGGCAGGTTCTCCAACTGTGCTGAATTTTATCCATGTCGGTCCATGTAGTGGGCGGGGCTGATTGATTGAAATTTTGTAGGGGGCGCTATGGAGACATGCTCCATTTATTCCATAATGTTTCAATGGGGCTTAGTTCAGGGCCTTACTGTCATCAGTCATGGCAAGTTTGGTGGCGGTCCAAGGTTCCATGGCTTGGTCACAGGTACTTCCTGTTTCATGGCGTTGGACCGCCATTCGCCATGTCCCGTTTAGCGTAGCAACTTGAGGTTTTTATTGTGGCATCATGAAAGGGTTTGACATGTTTTGGAGGAGTCTCAAGTGTTTGGGATCATTTGCTTAGAAGCATGATCCTCAAACGTGGAAAAAACCACTTCCTGTTGTAAGTGGGCGGGGCTTAGGTCTACACCAGTAATGGTCACATTAATCTGTTCAGGACTGATCCCTTATTAATCCCTATAAGTTTTAGGGTGATCAGATCAAAATTGAGAATTTTATAGTGATTTATGATGTCACGCCGCCGCATGGAACTTCGCCATGGCGTCACGGGCACGCCGTGCAGCGTAGAGCAACGTCCTTTACCAGATCTCTTCAACAACATGTTTTGTGATGCCTGAGTGAATTTGGGCCATGTGGTGTCCACCAAGCCAGAGTTATGGGTGTGTGAGCAAAAAACAACACTTTTGACCTCCAGGGGGCGTGGCTATTTCATAATCAAAATATTGACATATAGAACTCTGTAGGAGGGGACTGCCATCATATCTAGCAAATTTGGTGCAGAAATGTTGCTTTATGTGGGAGTTATATCCGTTTAAGTTTTCATGGCGAGACATCAAACTTTGAGGCCCCGCCCCTCGTAAACTAAGTCTCCTATTAGAAGAAATAACACAACATTTAATCACACATGCCTCCTGAACATCCTGAGCAATTTGTGGCTCAGTGGGATAAAAGCCCTAGGACAAGTTCATTAAAATGCGAGGTGCTAAAACGCCAAAATATTGACTTTGACCTAAAATGGCCGCCTTCCTGTCGACATTTCACCATGACATTAAGAGGATTTTTTGTTCGCCCTTGCATGTAGATCATGTGTATGAATTTTCATAAAGCCTAACGACATGCAGTGGCGGGGCACCTAAAATAGGTGGCGCTCTCATTCAGTTTCGCCCAAACATTCTGGAGCACCTCAAAATATCAAATTTTTCGTATTCCCTTGGGGGGGTACGCAAAATTTGGTGAGTTTTCGAGCACGTTCAGGCCTCCAAAAAAGCACGCGAAGTGTCCGAATAAAAATAATAATAATAATAATAATAATAAACACTGCAATTACAATAGGCCTTCGCACCGCCAAGGTGCTCGGGCCTAATAATAATAAACACTGCAATTACAATAGGCCTTCGCACCGCCAAGGTGCTCGGGCCTAATAATTAAAACCGCAAGCGGTGATATAGGCCCTCGCACCATGGCGCCACTCGGCATAATGCCACCGCCTCCCCCGGCAACATCCTTCCCATGCCTCTCTCAACCTAAAGTGCAGCCAGACTGCACTTCAGGCCATTTGGGCCTTATGAACGGTCACTTCCTGTCACCAAGGGGCGGGGCTAACTTATTATCTAATTATTGACATACAGAAATGTGAAAGATATGCGTGGCATCATCTGTATTAAATTTGGTGCAGGTTGGTTCTTTTTTGTGGGAGTTATGTCAGTTTTCCTTTTCATCGCATCACATCTGCTTTGCTGCCCCGCCTCTCCTGAACGATATCCCCTATTAAAAGAAATAGCACAACTTTTAATCACACATGCCTCTTGAGCATCCTGACTCATTTGGGTTAAAGTTGGACAAAATTCTTAGAAGGAACTTCTCAAAATGCATGACAAAGAAAATGACAGAAATTGCCCCAAAAATGACACCTTTTTCAAAATGGCCGACTTCCTGTTGGATTTAGCCCATATGTCCAAGAGACCTTTTTGAAGGTGCTGGAATGGTCTACGAGTGTGCTGAATTTTATCCATGTCAGTCAATGTAGTGGGCGGGGCTGATTGATTGAAATATTGTAGGGGGCGCTATGGAGCCATTTACTATCTTTTCCACTATATTTTAATTTTACTCTATTAAGGGCATAACTTTCATGACTCATGGCAAGTATGGTGAAGATCAACAATTTCATGGCTTTGTTACAGGTACTTCCTGGTTCATGATATCAGACACTTCTTGTTGCCAAGGGGTGGGGCTAGTTCATAGTCATATTATTGCATTGTAGATTTTGTTCATCATGGAACCGGCATCAAATGTGTTGATTCCTGTGCTGATATGTTGTTTTATGTGGGAGTTTTAGCAATAAGTCTTTGTTAATGAGACATAAAACTTTGAGGGCCCGCCCCTCCTAAACTAAATCTTCTATTAGAAGAAATAACACAACTTTAAATCACACATGCCTCCTGAGCATCCTTTGCAAGTTGGGTGTCAGTTGGACAATATCCCTAGGAGGAGTTGTTTAAAAGGCATGGCAAAGAAATGACCCCAAAAATGGCACCTTTTTCAAAATGGCCGACTTCCTGTATGATTTAGCCCATATGTCCAAGAGACTTTTTTGAAGGTACTGGAAGCTTCTACAACTGTGCTGAATTTTATCCATGTCGGTCCATGTAGTGGGCGGGGCTGATTGATTGAAATTTTGTAGGGGGCGCTATGGAGGCATGCTCCATTTATTCCATTATGTTTCAATGGGGCTTAGTTCAGGGCCTTACTGTCATCAGTCATGGCAAGTTTGGTGGCGGTCCAAGGTTCCATGGCTTGGTCACAGGTACTTCCTGTTTCATGGCGTTGGACCGCCATTCGCCATGTCCCGTTTAGCGTAGCGACTTGAGGTTTTTATTGTCGCATCATGAAAGGGTTTGACATGTTTTGGAGGAGGCTCAAGTGTTTGGGACCATTTGCTTAGAAGCATGACTCTCAAATGTGGAAAAAAACCACTTCCTGTTGTAAGTGGGCGGGGCTTAGGTCTAGACCAGCAATGGTCACATTAATCTGTTCAGGACTGATCCCTTATTAATCCCTATAAGTTTTAGGGTGATCAGATCAAAATTGACAATTTTATAGTGATTTATGATATCACGCCACCGCATGGAACTTCCCCATGGCGTCACGGGCACGCCGTGCAGCGTAGAGCAACGTCCTTTACCAGATCTCTTCACCAACATGTTTTGTGATGCCTGAGTGAATTTGGGCCATGTGGTGTCCACCAAGCCAGAGTTATGGGTGTGTGAGCAAAAAACAACACTTTTGACCTCCAGGGGGCGTGGCTATTTCATAATCAAAATATTGACATATAGAACTCTGTAGGAGGGGACTGCCATCATATCTAGCAAATTTGGTGCAGAAATGTTGCTTTATGTGGGAGTTATATCTGTTTAATTTTTCATGGCGAGACATCAAACTTTGAGGCCCCGCCCCTCGTAAACTAAGTCTCCTATTAGAAGAAATAACACAACATTTAATCACACATGTCTCCTGAACATCCTGAGCAATTTGTGGCTCAGTGGGATAAAAGCCCTAGGACGAGTTCGTTAAATTGCGAGGTGCTAAAACGCCAAAATATTGACTTTGACCTAAAATGGCCGCCTTCCTGTCGACATTTCACCATGACATTAAGAGGATTTTTTGTTCGCCCTGTCATGTAGATCATGTGTATGAATTTTCATAAAGATTAACGACATGCAGTGGCGGGGCACCTAAAATAGGTGGCGCTCTCCTTCAGTTTCGCTCAAACATTCTGGAGCACCTCAAAATATCAAATTTTTCGTATTCCCTTGGGGGGGTACGCAAAATTTGGTGAGTTTTCGAGCACGTTCAGGCCTCCAAAAAAGCACGCGAAGTGTCCGAATAAAAATAATAATAATAATAATAATAATAATAATTAAAACCGCAAGCGGTGATATAGGCCCTCGCACCATGGCGCCACTCGGCATAATGCCACCACCTCCCCTGGCAACATCCTTCCCATGCCTCTCTCAACCTAAAGTTCAGCCAGACTGCACTTCAGGACATTTAGGCCTTATGAAGGGTCACTTCCTGTCACCAAGGGGCGGGGCTAATTTATATTCTAATTATTGACATACAGAAATGTGAAGGATATGACTGGCATCATCTGTAGCAAATTTGGTGCAGATTGGTTGTTTTTTGTGGGAGTTATGTCAGTTTTCCTTTTCATTGCATCACATCTGCTTTGCTGCCCCGCCTATCCTAAACGATATCCCCTATTAAAAGAAATAGCACAACTTTTAATAACACATGCCTCTTGAGCATCCTGACTCATTTGGGTTAAAGTTAGAAAAAATTCTTTGGAGAAGTTCCTCAAAATGCATGGCAAAGAAAATGACAGAAATGACCCTGAAAATGGCACCTTTTTCAACATGGCCGACTTCCTCTTTGATTTAGCCCATATGTCCAAGAGACTTTTTTGAAGGTACAGGAAGGGTCTACAAGTGTGCTGAATTTTATCCATGTCAGTCAATGTAGTGGGAGGGGCTAAATGATTAAAATATTGTAGGGGGCGCTATGGATCCATTTACTATCTTTTCCACTATGTTGTAATTTTACTCTATTAAGGACATAACTGTCATGACTCATGGCAAGTATGGTGAAGATCAAATGTTTCATGGCTTTGTTACAGGTACTTCCTGGTTCACGATATCAGACACTTGTTGTTGCCAAGGGGTGGGGCTAATTCATAGTCCCATTATTGCATTGTAGATTTTGTTCATCATGGGACTGGCATCAAATGTGGCGATTCCTGTGCTGACATGTTGTTTTATGTGGGAGGTTTAGCAATAAGTCTTTGTTAATAAGACATCAAACTTTGAGGGCCCGCCCCTCCTAAACTAAATCTTCTATTAGAAGAAATAACACAACTTTAAATCACACATGCCTCCTGAGGATCCTGTGCAAGTTGGGTGTCAGTTGGACAATATCCCTAGGAGGAGTTGTTTAAAATGCATGGCAAAGAAATGACCCCAAAAATGGCGCCTTTTTCAAAATGGCCGACTTCCTGTTGAATTTAGCCCATATGTCCAAGAGACTTTTTTGAAGGTACTGGAAGGTTCTCCAACTGTGCTGAATTTTATCCATGTCGGTCCATGTAGTGGGCGGGGCTGATTGATTGAAATTTTGTAGGGGGCGCTATGGAGACATGCTCCATTTATTCCATAATGTTTCAATGGGGCTTAGTTCAGGGCCTTACTGTCATCAGTCATGGCAAGTATGGTTGCGGTCCAAGGTTCCATGGCTTGGTCACAGGTACTTCCTGTTTCATGGCGTTGGACCGCCATTCGCCATGTCCCGTTTAGCGTAGCGACTTGAGGTTTTTATTGTGGCATCATGAAAGGGTTTGACATGTTTTGGAGGAGTCTCAAGTGTTTTGGACCATTTGCTTAGAAGCATGACCCTCAAACGTGCAAAAAAACACTTCCTGTTGTAAGTGGGCGGAGTTTAGGTCTACACCAGCAATGGTCACAGTAATCTGTTCAGGACTGATCCCTTATTAATCCCTATAAGTTTTAGGGTGATCAGATCAAAATTGACAATTTTATAGTGATTTATGATGTCACGCCGCCGCATGGAACTTCGCCATGGCGTCACGGGCACGCCGTGCAGCGTAGAGCAACGTCCTTTATAAGATCTCTTCACCAACATGTTTTGTGATGCCTGAGTCAATTTGGGCCATGTGGTGTCCACCAAGCCAGAGTTATGGGTGTGTGAGCAAAAAACAACACTTTTGACCTCCAGGGGGCGTGGCTATTTCATAATCAAAATATTGACATATAGAACTCTGTAGGAGGGGACTGCCATCATATCTAGCAAATTTGGTGCAGAAATGTTGCTTTATGTGGGAGTTATATCCGTTTAATTTTTCATGGCGAGACATCAAACTTTGAGGCCCCGCCCCTCGTAAACTAAGTCTCCTATTAGAAGAAATAACACAACATTTAATCACACATGCCTCCTGAACATCCTGAGCAATTTGTGGCTCAGTGGGATAAAAGCTCTAGGACGAGTTCGTTAAAATGCGAGGTGCTAAAACGCCAAAATATTGACTTTGACCTAAAATGGCCGCCTTCCTGTCGACATTTCACCATGACATTAAGAGGATTTTTTGTTTGTCCTGTCATGTAGATCATGTGCATGAATTTTCATAAAGATTAACGACATGCAGTGGCGGGGCACCTAAAATAGGTGGCGCTCTCATTCAGTTTCACCCAAACATTCTGGAGCACCTCAAAATATCAAATTTTTCGTATTCCCTTGGGGGGGTACGCAAAATTTGGTGAGTTTTCGAGCACGTTCAGGCCTCCAAAAAAGCACGCGAAGTGTCCGAATAAAAATAATAATAATAATTAAAACCGCAAGCGGTGATATAGGCCCTCGCACCATGGCGCCACTCGGCATAATGCCACCGCCTCCCCTGGCAACATCCTTCCCATGCCTCTCTCAACCTAAAATGCAGCCAGACTGCACTTCAGGCCATTTAGACCTTATGAACGGTCACTTCCTGTCACCAAGGGGCGGGGCTAATTTATAATCTAATTATTGAAATACAGAAATGTGAAGGATATGACTGGCATCATCTGTAGCAAATTTGGTGCAGGTTGGTTGTTTTTTGTGGGAGTTATGTCAGTTTTCCTTTTCATTGCATCACATCTGCTTTGCTGCCCCGCCTCTCCTAAATGATATCCCCTATTAAAAGAAATAGCACAACTTTTAATCACACATGCCTCTTGAGCATCCTGACTTATTTGGGTTAAAGTTGGACAAAATTCTTAGGACAAGTTCCTCCAAATGCATGGCAAAGAAAATGACAGAAATGACCCCAAAAATGTCACCCTTTTCAAAATGGCCGACTTCCTGTTGGATTTAGCCCATATGTCCAAGAGACTTTTTTGAAGGTACTGGGAGGGTCTACAAGTTTCCCGAATCATATCCATGTCAGTCAATGTAGTGGGCGGGGCTGATTAATTAAAATATTGTAGGGGGCGCTATGGAGCCATTTACTATCTTCTCCACTATATTTTAATTTTACTCTATTAAGGGCATAACTTTCATGACTCATGGCAAGTATGGTGAAGATCAAAGGTTTCATGGCTTTGTTACAGGTACTTCCTGGTTCATGATATCAGACACTTCTTGTTGCCAAGGGGTGGGGCTAATTCATAGTCCCATTATTGCATTGGAGATTTTGTTCATCATGGGACTGGCATCAAATGTGTCGATTCCTGTGCTGATATGTTGTTTTATGTGGGAGTTTTATCAATAAGTCTTTGTTAATGAGACATAAAACTTTGAGGGCCCGCCCCTCCTAAACTAAATCTTCTATTAGAAGAAATAACACAACTTTACATCACACATGCCTCCTGAGCATCCTGTGCAAGTTGGGTGTCAGTTGGACAATATCCCTAGGAGGAGTTTTTTAAAATGCATGGCAAAGAAATGACCCCAAAAATGGCACCTTTTTCAAAATGGCCGACTTCCTGTTGAATTTAGCCCATATGTCCAAGAGACTTTTTTGAAGGTACTGGCAGGTTCTCCAACTGTGCTGAATTTTATCCATGTTGATCAATGTAGTGGGCGGGGCTGATTGATTGAAATATTGTAGGGGGCGCTATGGAGACATGCTCCATTTATTCCATAATGTTTCAATGGGGCTTAGTTCAGGGCCTTACTGTCATCAGTCATGGCAAGTTTGATGGCGGTCCAAGGTTCCATGGCTTGGTCACAGGTACTTCCTGTTTCATGGCGTTGGACCGCCATTCGCCATGTCCCGTTTAGCGTAGCAACTTGAGGTTTTTATTGTGGCATCATGAAAGGGTTTGACATGTTTTGGAGGAGGCTCAAGTGTTTTGGACCATTTGCTTAGAAGCATGACCCTCAAACGTGGAAAAAACCACTTCCTGTTGTAAGTGGGCGGGGCTTAGGTCTAGACCAGCAATGGTCACATTAATCTTTTCAGGACTGATCCCTTATTAATCCCTATAAGTTTTAGGGTGATCAGATAAAAATTGAGAATTTTATAGTGATTTATGATGTCACGCCGCCGCATGGAACTTCGCCATGGCGTCACGGGCACGCCGTGCAGCGTAGAGCAACGTCCTTTATCAGATCTCTTCACCAACATGTTTTGTGATGCCTGAGTGAATTTGGGCCATGTGGTGTCCACCAAGCCAGAGTTATGGGTGTGTGAGCAAAAAACAACACTTTTGACCTTCAGGGGGCGTGGCTATTTCATAATCAAAATATTGACATATAGAACTCTGTAGGAGGGGACTGCCATCATATCTAGCAAATGTGGTGCAGAAATGTTGCTTTATGTGGGAGTTATATCCGTTTAATTTTTCATGGCGAGACATCAAACTTTGAGGCCCCGCCCCTCGTAAACTAAGTCTCCTATTAGAAGAAATAACACAACATTTAATCACACATGTCTCCTGAACATCCTGAGCAATTTGTGGCTCAGTGGGATAAAAGCTCTAGGACGAGTTCGTTAAAATGCGAGGTGCTAAAACGCCAAAATATTGACTTTGACCTAAAATGGCCGCCTTCCTGTCGACATTTCACCATGACATTAAGAGGATTTTTTGTTTGTACTGTCATGTAGATCATGTGTATGAATTTTCATAAAGATTAACGACATGCAGTGGCGGGGCACCTAAAATAGGTGGCGCTCTCGTTCAGTTTCGCCCAAACATTCTGGAGCACCTCAAAATATCAAATTTTTCGCATTCCCTTGGGGGGGTACGCAAAATTTGGTGAGTTTTCGAGCACGTTCAGGCCTCCAAAAAAGCACGCGAAGTGTCCGAATAAAAATAATAATAATAATAATAATAATAATTAAAACCGCAAGCGGTGATATAGGCCCTCGCACCATGGCGCCGCTCGGCATAATGCCACCGCCTCCCCTGGCAACATCCTTCCCATGCCTCTCTCAATCTAAAGTGCAGCCAGACTGCACTTCAGGCCATTTAGGCCTTATGAAGGGTCACTTCCTGTCACCAAGGGGCGGGGCTAATTTATAATCTAATTATTGACATGCAGAAATGTGAAGGATATGACTGGCATCATCTGTAGCAAATTTGGTGCAGGTTGGTTGTTTTTTGTGGGAGTTATGTCAGTTTTCCTTTTCATTGCATCACATCTGCTTTGCTGCCCTGCCTCTCCTAAATGATATCCCCTATTAAAAGAAATAGCACAACTTTTAATCACACATGCCTCTTGAGCATCCTGACTCATTTGGGTTAAAGTTAGATAAAATTCTTAGCAGGACTTCCTCAAAATGCATGGCAAAGAAAATGACAGAAATGACCCCAAAAATGGCAGCTTTTTTCAACATGGCCGACTTCCTGTTTGATTTAGCCCATATGTCCAAGAGACTTTTTTGAAGGTACTGGAATGGACTATAAGTGTGCTGAATTTTATCCATGTCAGTCAATGTAGTGGGCGGGGCTGATTGATTGAAATATTGTAGGGGGCGCTATGTAGCCATTTACTATCTTTTCCATTATATGGTAATTTTATTTTATTAAGGACATAACTGTCATGACTCATGGCAAGTATGGTGAAGATCAACAATTTCATGGCTTTGTTACAGGTACTTCCTGGTTCATGATATCAGACACTTGTTGTTGCCAAGGGGTGGGGCTAATTCGTAGTCATATTATTGCATTGTAGATTTTGTTCATCATGGAACCGGCATCAAATGTGTCGATTCCTGTGCTGATATGTTGTTTTATGTGGGAGTTTTAGCAGTAAGTCTTTGTTAATGAGACATCAAACTTTGAGGGCCCGCCCCTCCTAAACTAAATCTTCTATTAGAAGAAATAACACAACTTTACATCACACATGCCTCCTGAGCATCCTGTGCAAGTTGGGTGTCAGTTGGACAATATCCCTAGGAGGAGTTGTTTAAAATGCATGGCAAAGAAATGACCCCAAAAATGGCACCTTTTTCAAAATGCCCGACTTCCTGTTGGTTTTGGCCCATATGTCCAAGAGACTTTTTTGAAGGTACTGGCAGGTTCTCCAACTGTGCTGAATTTTATTCATGTCGGTCCATGTAGTGGGCGGGGCTGATTGATTGAAATTTTGTAGGGGGCGCTATGGAGACATGCTCCATTTATTCCATAATGTTTCAATGGGGCTTAGTTCAGGGCCTTACTGTCATCAGTCATGGCAAGTTTGGTGGCGGTCCAAGGTTCCATGGCTTGGTCACAGGTACTTCCTGTTTCATGGCGTTGGACCGCCATTCGCCATGTCCCGTTTAGCGTAGCGACTTGAGGTTTTTATTGTGGCATCATGAAAGGGTTTGACATGTTTTGGAGGAGGCTCAAGTGTTTTGGACCATTTGCTTAGAAGCATGACCCTCAAACGTGGAAAAAACCACTTCCTATTGTAAGTGGGCGGGGCTTAGGTCTACACCAGCAATGGTCACATTAATCTGTTCAGGACTGATCCCTTATTAATCCCTATAAGTTTTAGGGTGATCAGATCAAAATTGACAATTTTATAGTGATTTATGATGTCACGCCGCCGCATGGAACTTCGCCATGGCGTCACGGGCACGCCGTGCAGCGTAGAGCAATGTCCTTTACCAGATCTCTTCACCAACATGTTTTGTGATGCCTGAGTGAATTTGGGCCATGTGGTGTCTACCAAGCCAGAGTTATGGGTGTGTGAGCAAAAAACAACACTTTTGACCTCCAGGGGGCGTGGCTATTTCATAATCAAAATATTGACATATAGAACTCTGTAGGAGGGGACTGCCATCATATCTAGCAAATGTGGTGCAGAAATGTTGCTTTATGTGGGAGTTATATCCGTTAAATTTTTCCTGGCGAGACATCAAACTTTGAGGCCCCGCCCCTCGTAAACTAAGTCTCCTATTAGAAGAAATAACACAACATTTAATCACACATGCCTCCTGAACATCCTGAGCAATTTGTGGCTCAGTGGGATAAAAGCTCTAGGACGAGTTCGTTAAAATGCGAGGTGCTAAAACGCCAAAATATTGACTTTGACCTAAAATGGCCGCCTTCCTGTCGACATTTCACCATGACATTAAGAGGATTTTTTGTTCGCCCTTGCATGTAGATCATGTGTATGAATTTTCATAAAGATTAACGACATGCAGTGGCGGGGCACCTAAAATAGGTGGCGCTCTCATTCAGTTTCGCTCAAACATTCTGGAGCACCTCAAAATATCAAATTTTTCGCATTCCCTTGGGGGGGTACGCAAAATTTGGTGAGTTTTTGAGCATGTTCAGGCCTCCAAAAAAGCAATTCATTTATTAGGAGAATAATAATAATAATAATAATAATTAAAACCGCAAGCGGTGATATAGGCCCTCGCACCATGGCGCCGCTCGGCATAATGCCACCGCCTCCCCTGGCAACATCCTTCCCATGCCTCTCTCAACCTAAAGTGCAGCCAGACTGCACTTCAGGCCATTTAGGCCTTATGAAGGGTCACTTCCTGTCACCAAGGGGCGGGGCTAACTTATCATCTAATTATTGCCATGCAGAAATGTGAAGGATATGACTGGCATCATCTGTAGCAAATTTGGTGCATGTTGGTTGTTTTTTGTGGGAGTTATGTCAGTTTTCCTTTTCGTTGCATCACATCTGCTTTGCTGCCGCGCCTCTCCTGAATGATATCCCCTATTAAAAGAAATTGCACAACTTTTAATCACACATGCCTCTTGAGCATCCTGACTCATTTGGGTTAAAGTTGGACAAAATTCTTAGCAGAAGTTCCTCAAAATGCATGGCAAAGAAAATGACAGAAATGACCCCAAAAATGGCACCCTTTTCAAAATGGCCGACTTCCTGTTGGATTTAGCCCATATGTCCAAGGGACTTTTTTGAAGGTACTGGGAGGGTCTACAAGTTTCCCGAATCATATCCATGTCAGTCAATGTAGTGGGCGGGGCTGATTAATTAAAATATTGTAGGGGGCGCTATGGAGCCATTTACTATCTTCTCCACTATATTTTAATTTTACTCTATTAAGGGCATAACTTTCATGACTCATGGCAAGTATGGTGAAGATCAACAATTTCATGGCTTTGTTACAGGTATTTCCTGGTTCATGATATCAGACAGTTGTTGTTGCCAAGGGGTGGGGCTAATTCATAGTCATATTATTGCATTATATATTTTGTTCATCATGGGACTGGCATCAAATGTGTCGATTCCTGTGCTGATATGTTGTTTTATGTGGGAGTTTTAGCAATAAGTCTTTATTAATGAGACATCAAACTTTGAGGGCCCGCCCCTCCTAAACTAAATCTTCTATTAGAAGAAATAACACAACTTTACATCACGTATGCCTCCTGAGCATCCTGTGCAAGTTGGGTGTCAGTTGGACAATATCCCTAGGAGGAGTTGTTTAAAATGCATGGCAAAGAAATGACCCCAAAAATGGCACATTTTTCAACATGGCCGACTTCCTGTTTAATTTAGCCCATATGTCCAAGAGACTTTTTTGAAGGTACTGGAAGGTTCTCCAACTGTGCTGAATTTTATTCATGTCGGTCCATGTAGTGGGCGGGGCTGATTGATTGAAATTTTGTAGGGGGCGCTATGGAGACATGCTCCATTTATTCCATAATGTTTCAATGGGGCTTAGTTCAGGGCCTTACTGTCATCAGTCATGGCAAGTTTGATGGCGGTCCAAGGTTCCATGGCTTGGTCACAGGTACTTCCTGTTTCATGGCGTTGGACCGCCATTCGCCATGTCCCGTTTAGCGTAGCGACTTGAGGTTTTTATTGTGGCATCATGAATGGGTTTGACATGTTTTGGAGGAGGCTCAAGTGTTTTGGACCATTTGCTTAGAAGCATGACCCTCAAACGTGGAAAAAACCACTTCCTGTTGTAAGTGGGCGGGGCTTAGGTCTACACCAGCAATGGTCACATTAATCTGTTCAGGACTGATCCCTTATTAATCCCTATAAGTTTTAGGGTGATCAGATCAAAATTGACAATTTTATAGTGATTTATGATGTCACGCCGCCGCATGGAACTTCGCCATGGCGTCACGGGCACGCCGTGCAGCGCAGAGCAACGTCCTTTACCAGATCTCTTCACCAACATGTTTTGTGATGCCTGAGTGAATTTGGGCCATGTGGTGTCCACCAAGCCCGAGTTATGGGTGTGTGAGCAAAAAACAACACTTTTGACCTCCAGGGGGCGTGGCTATTTCATAATCAAAATATTGACATATAGAACTCTGTAGGAGGGGACTGCCATCATATCTAGCAAATTTGGTGCAGAAATGTTGCTTTATGTGGGAGTTATATCCGTTTAATTTTTCATGGCGAGACATCAAACTTTGAGGACCCACCCCTCGTAAACTAAGTCTCCTATTAGAAGAAATAACACAACATTTCATCACACATGTCTCCTGAACATCCTGAGCAATTTGTGGCTCAGTGGGATAAAAGCCCTAGGACGAGTTCGTTAAAATGCGAGGTGCTAAAACGCCAAAATATTGACTTTGACCTAAAATGGCCGCCTTCCTGTCAACATTTCACCATGACATTAAGAGGATTTTTTGTTCGCCCTGTCATGTAGATCATGTGTATGAATTTTCATAAAGATTAACGACATGCAGTGGCGGGGCACCTAAAATAGGTGGCGCTCTCCTTCAGTTTCGCTCAAACATTCTGGAGCACCTCAAAATATCAAATTTTTCGTATTCCCTTGGGGGGGTACGCAAAATTTGGTGAGTTTTCGAGCACGTTCAGGCCTCCAAAAAAGCACGCGAAGTGTCCGAATAAAAATAATAATAATAATAATAAACGCTGCAATTACAATAGGCCTTCGCACCGCCAAGGTGCTCGGGCCTAATAAACGCTGCAATTACAATAGGCCTTCGCACCGCCAAGGTGCTCGGGCCTAATTAAAACCGCAGGCGGTGATATAGGCCCTCGCACCATGGCGCCGCTCGGCATAATGCCACCGCCTGCCCTGGCAACATCCTTCCCATGCCTCTCTCAACCTAAAGTGCAGCCAGACTGCACCTTAGGCCATTTAGGCCTTATGAAAGGTCACTTCCTGTCACCAAGGGGCGGGGCTAACTTATAATCTATTTATTGCCATGCACAAATGTGAAGGATATTACTGGCATCATCTGTAGCAAATTTGGTGCAGGTTGGTTGTTTTTTGTGGGAGTTATGTCAGTTTTCCTTTTCGTTGCATCACATCTGCTTTGCTGCCCCGCCTCTCCTAAATGATATCCCCTATTAAAAGCAATAACACAACCTTTAATCACACATGTCTCTTGAGCACCCTGACTCATTTGGGTTAAAGTTAGACAAAATTCTTAGGAGGAGTTGCTCAAAATGTAGGGCAAAGAAAATGACAAAATGACCCCAAATATGTTACCTTTTTCAAAATGGCCGACTTCCTGTTTGATTTAGCCCATATGTCCAAGAGACTTTTCTGAAGGTACTGGAAGGTTCTACAACTGTGCCGAATCATATCTATGTCAGTCAATGCAGTGGGCGGGGCTGATTGATTGAAATATTGTAGGGGGCGCTATGGAGCCATTTACTATCTTTTCCACTATGTTGTAATTTTATTCTATTAAGGACATAACTGTCATGACTCATGGCAAGTATGGTGAAGATCAACAATTTCATGGCTTTGTTACAGGTACTTCCTGGTTCATGATATCAGACACTTGTTGTTGCCAAGGGGTGGGGCTAATTCATAGTCATATTGTTGCATTGTAGATTTTGTTCATCATGGGACCGGCATTAAATGTGTCGATTCCTGTGCTGATATGTTGTTTTATGTGGGAGTATTAGCAATAAGTCTTTGTTAATGAGACATCAAACTTTGAGGGCCCGCCCCTCCTAAACTAAATCTTCTATTAGAAGAAATAACACAACTTTAAATCACACATGCCTCCTGAGCATCCTGTGCAAGTTGGGTGTCAGTTGGACAATATCCCTAGGAGGAGTTGTTTAAAATGCATGGCAAAGAAATGACCCCAAAAATGGCACCTTTTTCAAAATGGCCGACTTCCTGTTGGTTTTGGCCCATATGTCCAAGAGACTTTTTTGAAGGTACTGGAAGGTTCTCCAACTGTGCTGAATTTTATCCATGTCGGTCCATGTAGTGGGCGGGGCTGATTGATTGAAATTTTGTAGGGGGCGCTATGGAGACATGCTCCATTTATTCCATAATGTTTCAATGGGGCTTAGTTCAGGGCCTTACTGTCATCAGTCATGGCAAGTTTGGTGGCGGTCCAAGGTTCCATGGCTTGGTCACAGGTACTTCCTGTTTCATGGCGTTGGACCGCCATTCGCCATGTCCCGTTTAGCGTAGCGACTTGAGGTTTTTATTGTGGCATCATGAAAGGGTTTGACATGTTTTGGAGGAGTCTCAAGTGTTTTGGACCATTTGCTTAGAAGCATGACCCTCAAACGTGGAAAAAACCACTTCCTGTTGTAAGTGGGCGGGGCTTAGGTCTAGACCAGCAATGGTCACAGTAATCTGTTCAGGACTGATCCCTTATTAATCCCTATAAGTTTTAGGGTGATCAGATCAAAATTGACAATTTTATAGTGATTTATGATGTCACGCCGCCGCATGGAACTTCGCCATAGCGTCACGGGCACGCCGTGCAGCGTAGAGTAACGTCCTTTACCAGATCTCTTCACCAACATGTTTTGTGATGCCTGAGTGAATTTGGGCCATGTGGTGTCCACCAAGCCAGAGTTATGGGTGTGTGAGCAAAAAACAACACTTTTGACCTCCAGGGGGCGTGGCTATTTCATAATCAAAATATTGACATATAGAACTCTGTAGGAGGGGACTGCCATCATATCTAGCAAATTTGGTGCAGAAATGTTGCTTTATGTGGGAGTTATATCCGTTTAATTTTTCATGGCGAGACATCAAACTTTGAGGCCCCGCCCCTCGTAAACTAAGTCTCCTATTAGAAGAAATAACACAACATTTAATCACACATGTCTCCTGAACATCCTGAGCAATTTGTGGCTCAGTGGGATAAAAGTTCTAGGACGAGTTCGTTAAAATGCGAGGTGCTAAAACGCCAAAATATTGACTTTGACCTTAAATGGCCGCCTTCCTGTCGACATTTCACCATGGCATTAAGAGGATTTTTTGTTCGCCCTGTCATGTAGATCATGTGTATGAATTTTCATAAAGATTAATGACATGCAGTGGCGGGGCACCTAAAATAGGTGGCGCTCTCGTTCAGTTTCGCCCAAACATTCTGGAGCACCTCAAAATATCAAATTTTTCGTATTCCCTTGGGGGGGTTCGCAAAATTTGGTGAGTTTTCGAGCACGTTCAGGCCTCCAAAAAAGCACGCGAAGTGTCCGAATAAAAATAATAATAATAATAATAAACACTGCAATTACAATAGGCCTTCGCACCGCCAAGGTGCTCGGGCCTAATTAAAACCGCAAGCGGTGATATAGGCCCTCGCACCATGGCGCCTCTCGGCATAATGCCACCGCCTCCCCTGCCAACATCCTTCCCATGCCTCTCTCTATCTAAAGTGCAGCCAGACTGCACTTCAGGCCATTTAGGCCTTATGAACGGTCACTTCCTGTCACCAAAGGGCGGGGCTAACTTATGATCTAATTATTGACATGCACAAATGTGAAGGATATGACTGGCACGACCTGGAGCAAATTTGGTGCAGGTTGGTTGTTTTTTGTGGGAGTTATGTCAGTTTTCCTTTTCGTTGCATCACATCTGCTTTGCTGCCCCACCTCTCCTAAACGATATCCCCTATTAAAAGAAATAGCACAACGTTTAATCACACATGCCTCTTGAGCATCCTGAATCATTTGGGTTAAAGTTAGATAAAATTCTTAGCAGGACTTCCTCAAAATGCATGGCAAAGCAAATGACAGAAATGACCCCGAAAATGACACCTTTTTCAAAATGGCCGACTTCCTGTTTGATTTGGCCCATATGTCCAAGAGACTTTTTTGAAGGTACTGGAAGGTTCTACAACTGTGCCGAATCATATCCATGTCAGTCAATGTAGTGGGCGGGGCTGATTGATTGAAATATTGTAGGGGGCGCTATGGAGCCGTTTACTATCTTTTCCACTATATTGTAATTTTACTCTATTAAGGACATAACTGTCATGACTCATGGCAAGTATGGTGAAGATCAACAATTTCATGGCTTTGTTACAGGTACTTCCTGGTTCATGATATCAGACACTTGTTGTTGCCAAGGGGTGGGGCTAATTCATAGTCCTATTATTGCATTGTAGATTTTGTTAATCATGGGACTGGCATCAAATGTGTCGATTCCTGTGCTGATATGTTGTTTTATGTGGGAGTTTTAGCAATAAGTCTTTGTTAATGAGACATAAAACTTTGAGGGCCCGCCCCTCCTAAACTAAATCTTCTATTAGAAGAAATAACACAACTTTACATCACACATGCCTCCTGAGCATCCTGTGCAAGTTGGGTGTCAGTTGGACAATATCCCTAGGAGGAGTTGTTTAAAATGCATGGCAAAGAAATGACCCCAAAAATGGCACCTTTTTCAAAATGGCCGACTTCCTGTTGAATTTAGCCCATATGTCCAAGAGACTTTTTTGAAGGTACTGGCAGGTTCTCCAACTGTGCTGAATTTTATTCATGTCGGTCCATGTAGTGGGCGGGGCTGATTGATTGAAATTTTGTAGGGGGCGCTATGGAGACATGGTCCATTTATTCCATAATGTTTCAATGGGGCTTAGTTCAGGGCCTTACTGTCATCAGTCATGGCAAGTTTGGTGGCGGTCCAAGGTTCCATGGCTTGGTCACAGGTACTTCCTGTTTCATGGCGTTGGACCGCCATTCGCCATGTCCCGTTTAGCGTAGCGACTTGAGGTTTTTATTGTGGCATCATGAAAGGGTTTGACATGTTTTGGAGGAGGCTCAAGTGTTTTGGACCATTTGCTTAGAAGCATGACCCTCAAACGTGGAAAAAACCACTTCCTGTTGTAAGTGGGCGGGGCTTAGGTCTACACCAGCAATGCTGACATTAATCTGTTCAGGACTGATCCCTTATTAATCCCTATAAGTTTTAGGGTGATCAGATCAAAATTGACAATTTTATAGTGATTTATGATGCCACGCCGCCGCATGGAACTTTGCCATGGCGTCACGGGCACGCCGTGCAGCGTAGAGCAACGTCCTTTACCAGATCTCTTCACCAACATGTTTTGTGATGCCTGAGTGAATTTGGGCCATGTGGTGTCTACCAAGCCAGAGTTATGGGTGTGTGAGCAAAAAACAACACTTTTGACCTCCAGGGGGCGTGGCTATTTCATAATCAAAATATTGACATATAGAACTCTGTAGGAGGGGACTGCCATCATATCTAGCAAATTTGGTGCAGAAATGTTGCTTTATGTGGGAGTTATATCCGTTTAATTTTTCCTGGCGGGACATCAAACTTTGAGGCCCCGCCCCTCGTAAACTAAGTCTCCTATTAGAAGAAATAACACAACATTTAATCACACATGCCTCCTGAACATCCTCAGCAATTTGTGGCTCAGTGGGATAAAAGCTCTAGGACGAGTTCGTTAAAATGCGAGGTGCTAAAACGCCAAAATATTGACTTTGACCTAAAATGGCCGCCTTCCTGTCGACATTTCACCATGACATTAAGAGGATTTTTTGTTCGCCCTAGCATGTAGATCATGTGTATGAATTTTCATAAAGATTAACGACATGCACTGGCGGGGCACCTAAAATAGGTGGCGCTCTCATTCAGTTTCACCCAAACATTCTGGAGCACCTCAAAATATCAAATTTTTCACATTCCCTTGGGGGGGTACGCAAAATTTGGTGAGTTTTTGAGCATGTTCAGGCCTCCAAAAAAGCAATTCATTTATTAGGAGAATAATAATAATAATAATAATAATAATAATAATAATAATAATAAACGCTGCAATTACAATAGGCCTTCGCACCGCCAAGGTGCTCGGGCCTAATAATAATAATTAAAACCGCAGGCGGTGATATAGGCCCTCGCACCATGGCGCCGCTCGGCATCATGCCACCGCCTCCCCTGGCAACATCCTTCCCATGCCTCTCTCAACCTAAAGTGCAGCCAGACTGCACTTCAGACCATTTAGGTTTTATGAAGGGTCACTTCCTGTCACCAAGGGGCGGGGCTAACTTATCATCTAATTATTGACATGCACAAATGTGAAGGATATGACTGGCATCATCTGTAGCAAATTTGGTGCAGGTTGGTTGTTTTTTGGGGGATTTATGTCAGTTTTTCTTTTTGTTGCATCACATCTGCTTTGCTGCCCCGCCTCTCCTAAACGATATCCCCTATTAAAAGAAATAGCACAACTTCTAATCACACATGCCTCTTGAGCATCCTGACTCATTTGGGTTAAAGTTGGACAAAATTCTTAGGAGAAGTTCCTCAAAATGCATGGCAAAGAAAATGACAGAAATGACCCCAAAAATGGCACCTTTTTCAAAATGGCTGACTCCCTGTTTGATTTAGCCCATATGTCCAAGAGACTTTTTTGAAGGTACTGGGAGCGTCTACAAGTTTCCCGAATCATATCCATGTCAGTCAATGTAGTGGGCGGGGCTAATTAATTAAAATATTGTAGGGGGCGCTATGGAGCCATTTACTATCTTCTCCACTATATTGTAATTTTACTCTATTAAGGACTTTACTGTCATAAGTCATGGCAAGTATGGTGAAGATCAAAGGTTTCATGGCTTTGTTACAGGTACTTCCTGGTTCACGATATCAGACACTTGTTGTTGCCAAGGGGTGGGGCTAATTCATAGTCCCATTATTGCATTGTAGATTTTGTTCATCATGGGACTGGCATCAAATGTGGCGATTCCTGTGCTGATATGTTGTTTTATGTGGGAGGTTTAGCAATAAGTCTTTGTTAATGAGACATCAAACTTTGAGGGCCCGCCCCTCCTAAACTAAATCTTCTATTAGAAGAAATAACACAACTTTAAATCACACATGCCTCCTGAGCATCCTGTGCAAGTTGGGTGTCAGTTGGACAATATCCCTAGGAGGAGTTGTTTAAAATGCATGGCAAAGAAATGACCCCAAAAATGGCACCTTTTTCAAAATGGCCGACTTCCTGTTGAATTTAGCCCATATGTCCAAGAGACTTTTTTGAAGGTACTGGCAGGTTCTCCAACTGTGCTGAATTTTATCCATGTCGGTCCATGTAGTGGGCGGGGCTGATTGATTGAAATTTTGTAGGGGGCGCTATGGAGACATGCTCCATGTATTCCATTATGTTTCAATGGGGCTTAGTTCAGGGCCTTACTGTCATCAGTCATGGCAAGTATGGTTGCGGTCCAAGGTTCCATGGCTTGGTCACAGGTACTTCCTGTTTCATGGCGTTGGACCGCCATTCGCCATGTCCCGTTTAGCGTAGCGACTTGAGGTTTTTATTGTGGCATCATGAAAGGGTTTGACATGTTTTGGAGGAGGCTCAAGTGTTTTGGACCATTTGCTTAGAAGCATGACCCTCAAACGTGGAAAAAACCACTTCCTGTTGTAAGTGGGCGGAGTTTAGGTCTACACCAGCAATGGTCACAGTAATCTGTTCAGGACTGATCCCTTATTAATCCCTATAAGTTTTAGGGTGATCAGATCAAAATTGACAATTTTATAGTGATTTATGATGTCACGCCGCCGCATGGAACTTCGCCATGGCGTCACGGGCACGCCGTGCAGCGTAGAGCAACGTCCTTTATAAGATCTCTTCACCAACATGTTTTGTGATGCCTGAGTGAATTTGGGCCATGTGGTGTCCACCAAGCCAGAGTTATGGGTGTGTGAGCAAAAAACAACACTTTTGACCTCCAGGGGGCGTGGCTATTTCATAATCAAAATATTGACATATAAAACTCTGTAGGAGGGGACTGCCATCATATCTAGCAAATTTGGTGCAGAAATGTTGCTTTATGTGGGAGTTATATCCGTTTCATTTTTCATGGCGAGACATCAAACTTTGAGGCCCCGCCCCTCGTAAACTAAGTCTCCTATTAGAAGAAATAACACAACATTTAATCACACATGCCTCCTGAACATCCTGAGCAATTTGTGGCTCAGTGGGATAAAAGCTCTAGGACGAGTTCGTTAAAATGCGAGGTGCTAAAACGCCAAAATACTGACTTTGACCTAAGATGGCCGCCTTCCTGTCGACATTTCACCATGACATTAACAGGATTTTTTGTTCGCCCTAGCATGTAGATCATGTGTATGAATTTTCATAAAGATTAACGACATGCAGTGGCGGGGCACCTAAAATAGGTGGCGCTCTCATTCAGTTTCGCCCAAACATTCTGGAGCACCTCAAAATATCAAATTTTTCGTATTCCATTGGGGGGGTACACAAAATTTGGTGAGTTTTCGAGCACGTTCAGGCCTCCAAAAAAGCACGCGAAGTGTCCGAATAAAAATAATAATAATAATAATAATTAAAACCGCAAGCGGTGATATAGGCCCTCGCACCATGGCGCCGCTCGGCATAATGCCACCGCCTCCCCTGGCAACATCCTTCCCATGCCTCTCTCAATCTAAAGTGCAGCCAAACTGCACTTCAGGCCGTTTAGGCCTTATGAACGGTCAGTTCCTGTCACCAAGGGGCGGGGCTAATTTATAATCAAATTATTGACATACAGAAATGTGAAGGATATGCCTGGCATCATCTGTAGCAAATTTGGTGCAGGTTGGTTGTTTATTGTGGGAGTTATGTCAGTTTTCCTTTTCATTGCATCACATCTGCTTTGCTGCCCCGCCTCTCCTAAACGATATCCCCTATTAAAAGAAATAGCACAATTTTTAATCACACATGCCTCTTGAGCATCCTGACTCATTTGGGTTAAAGTTAGATAAAAATCTTAGCAGGACTTCCTCAAAATGCATGGCAAAGAAAATGACAGAAATGACCCCAAAAATGGCACCTTTTTCAAAATGGCCGACTTCCTGTTTGATTTAGCCCATATGTCCAAGAGACTTATTTGAAGGTACTGGAAGCATCTACAAGTGTTCTGAATTTTATCCATGTCAGTCAATGTAGTGGGAGGGGCTAAATGATTGAAATATTGTAGGGGGCGCTATGGATCCATTTACCGTCTTTTCCACTATATTTTAATTTTACTCTATTAAGGACATAACTGTCATGAGTCATGGCAAGTATGGTGAAGATCAACAATTTCATGGCTTTGTTACAGGTACTTCCTGGTTCATGATATCAGACACTTGTTGTTGCCAAGGGGTGGGGCTAATTCATAGTCATATTATTGCATTGTACATTTTGTTCGTCATGGGACTGGCATCAAATGTGGCGATTCCTGTGTTGATATGTTGTTTTATGTGGGAGTTTTAGCAATAAGTCTTTGTTAATGAGACATCAAACTTTGAGGGCCCGCCCCTCCTAAACTAAATCTTCTATTAGAAGAAATAACACAACTTTAAATCACACATGCCTCCTGAGCATCCTGTGCAAGTTGGGTGTCAGTTGGACAATATCCCTAGGAGGAGTTGTTTAAAATGCATGGCAAAGAAATGACCCCAAAAATGGCACCTTTTTCAAAATGGCCGACTTCCTGTTGGTTTTGGCCCATATGTCCAAGAGACTTTTTTGAAGGTACTGGCAGGTTCTCCAACTGTGCTGAATTTTATCCATGTCGGTCCATGTAGTGGGCGGGGCTGATTGATTGAAATTTTGTAGGGGGCGCTATGGAGACATGCTCCATTTATTCCATAATGTTTCAATGGGGCTTAGTTCAGGGCCTTACTGTCATCAGTCATGGCAAGTATGGTGGCGGTCCAAGGTTCCATGGCTTGGTCACAGGTACTTCCTGTTTCATGGCGTTGGACCGCCATTCGCCATGTCCCGTTTAGCGTAGCGACTAGAGGTTTTTATTGTGGCATCATGAAAGGGTTTGACATGTTTTGGAGGAGTCTCAAGTGTTTGGGACCATTTGCTTAGAAGCATGACCCTCAAACGTGGAAAAAAACACTTCCTGTTGTAAGTGGGCGGGGCTTAGGTCTACACCAGCAATGGTCACATTAATCTGTTCAGGACTGATCCCTTATTAATCCCTATAAGTTTTAGGGTGATCAGATCAAAATTGACAATTTTATAGTGATTTATGATGTCACGCCGCCGCATGGAACTTCGCCATGGCGTCACGGGCACGCCGTGCAGCGTAGAGCAACGTCCTTTACCAGATCTCTTCACCAACATGTTTTGTGATGCCTGAGTGAATTTGGGCCATGTGGTGTCCACCAAGCCAGAGTTATGGGTGTGTGAGCAAAAAACAACACTTTTGACCTCCAGGGGGCGTGGCTATTTCATAATCAAAATATTGACATATAGAACTCTGTAGGAGGGGACTGCCATCATATCTAGCAAATTTGGTGCAGAAATGTTGCTTTATGTGGGAGTTATATCTGTTTAATTTTTCATGGCGAGACATCAAACTTTGAGGCCCCGCCCCTCGTAAACTAAGTCTCCTATTAGAAGAAATAACACAACATTTAATCACACATGCCTCCTGAACATCCTCAGCAATTTGTGGCTCAGTGGGATAAAAGCTCTAGGACGAGTTCGTTAAAATGCGAGGTGCTAAAACGCCAAAATATTGACTTTGACCTAAAATGGCCGCCTTCCTGTCGACATTTCACCATGACATTAAGAGGATTTTTTGTTCACCCTAGGATGTAGATAATGTGTATGAATTTTCATAAAGATTAACGACATGCAGTGGCGGGGCACCTAAAATAGGTGGCGCTCTCGTTCAGTTTCGCCCAAACATTCTGGAGCACCTCAAAATATCAAATTTTTCGTATTCCCTTGGGGGGGTACGCAAAATTTGGTGAGTTTTCGAGCACGTTCAGGCCTCCAAAAAAGCACGCGAAGTGTCCGAATAAAAATAATAATAATAATAATAATAATAATAAACACTGCAATTACAATAGGCCTTCGCACCGCCAAGGTGCTCGGGCCTAATTAAAACCGCAAGCGGTGATATAGGCCCTCGCACCATGGCGCCGCTCGGCATAATGCCACCGCCTCCCCTGGCAACATCCTTCCCATGCCTCTCTCAACCTAAAGTGCAGCCAGACTGCACTTCAGGCAATTTAGGCATTGTGAACGGTCACTTCCTGTCACCAAGGGGCGGGGCTAACTTATCATCTAATTATTGGCATACAGAAATGTGAAGGATATGACTGGCATCATCTGTAGCAAATTTGGTGCAGGTTGGTTGTTTTTTGTGGGAGTTATGTCAGTTTTCCTTTTCATTGCATCACATCTGCTTTGCTGCCCCGCCTCTCCTAAATGATATCCCCTATTAAAAGAAATTGCACAACTTTTAATCACACATGACTCTTGAGCATCCTGACTCATTTGGGTTAAAGTTGGACAAAATTCTTAGGAGACGTTCCTCAAAATGCATGGCAAAGCAAATGACAGAAATGACCCCGAAAATGGCACCCTTTTCAAAATGGCCGACTTCCTGTTTTATTTAGCCCATATGTCCAAGAGACTTTTTTGAAGGTGCTAGAAGGTTCTCCAACTGTGCTGAATTTTATCCATGTCGGTCCATGCAGTGGGCGGGGCTGGTTGATTAAAATATTGTAGGGGGCGCTATGGAGCCATTTACTATCTTCTCCACTATATTTTAATTTTACTCTATTAAGGGCATAACTTTCATGACTCATGGCAAGTATGGTGAAGATCAAAGGTTTCATGGCTTTGTTACAGTTACTTCCTGGTTCATGATATCAGACACTTGTTGTTGCCATGGGCTGGGGCTAGTTCAGAGTCATATTATTGCATTGTATATTTTGTTCATCATGGGACTGGCATCAAATGTGTCGATTCCTGTGCTGATATGTTGTTTTATGTGGGAGTATTAGCAATAAGTCTTTGTTAATGAGACATAAAACTTTGAGGGCCCGCCCCTCCTAAACTAAATGTTCTATTAGAAGAAATAACACAACTTTAAATCACACATGCCTCCTGAGCATCCTGTGCAAGTTGGGTGTCAGTTGGACAATATCCCTAGGAGGAGTTGTTTAAAATGCATGGCAAAGAAATGACCCCAAAAATGGCACCTTTTTCAAAATGGCCGACTTCCTGTTGAATTTAGCCCATATGTCCAAGAGACTTTTTTGAAGGTACTGGAAGGTTCTCCAACTGTGCTGAATTTTATCCATGTCGGTCAATGTAGTGGGCGGGGCTGATTGATTGAAATTTTGTAGGGGGCGCTATGGAGACATTCTGCAGTTATTCCATTATGTTTCAATGGGGCTTAGTTCAGGACCTGACTGTCATCAGTCATGGCAAGTTTGGTGGTGGTCCAAGGTTCCATGGCTTGGTCACAGGTACTTCCTGTTTCATGGCGTTGGACCGCCATTCGCCATGTTCCGTTTAGCGTAGCGACTTGAGGTTTTTATTGTGGCATCATGAAAGGGTTTGACATGTTTTGGAGGAGGCTCAAGTGTTTGGGACCATTTGCTTAGAAGCATGACCCTCAAACGTGGAAAAAACCACTTCCTGTTGTAAGTGGGCGGGGCTTAGGTCTACACCAGCAATGGTCACATTAATCTGTTCAGGACTGATCCCTTATTAATCCCTATATGTTTTAGGGTGATCAGATCAAAATTGACAATTTTATAGTGATTTATGATGTCACGCCGCCGCATGGAACTTCGCCATGGCGTCACGGGCACGCCGTGCAGCGTAGAGCAACGTCCTTTACCAGATCTCTTCACCAACATGTTTTGTGATGCCTGAGTGAATTTGGGCCATGTGGTGTCCACCAAGCCAGAGTTATGGGTGTGTGAGCAAAAAACAACACTTTCGACCTCCAGGGGGCGTGGCTATTTCATAATCAAAATATTGACATATAGAACTCTGTAGGAGGGGACTGCCATCATATCTAGCAAATTTGGTGCAGAAATGTTGCTTTATGTGGGAGTTATATCCGTTTAAGTTTTCATGGCAAGACATCAAACTTTGAGGCCCCGCCCCTCGTAAACTAAGTCTCCTATTAGAAGAAATAACACAACATTTAATCACACATGCCTCCTGAACATCCTGAGCAATTTGTGGCTCAGTGGGATAAAAGCCCTAGGACGAGTTCGTTAAAATGCGAGGTGCTAAAACGCCAAAATATTGACTTTGACCTAAAATGGCCGCCTTCCTGTCGACATTTCACCATGACATTAAGAGGATTTTTTGTTTGCCCTAGCATGTAGATCATGTGTATGAATTTTCATAAAGATTAACGACATGCAGTGGCGGGGCACCTAAAATAGGTGGCGCTCTCGTTCAGTTTCGCCCAAACATTCTGGAGCACCTCAAAATATCAAATTTTTCGTATTCCCTTGGGGGGGTACGCAAAATTTGGTGAGTTTTCGAGCACGTTCAGGCCTCCAAAAAAGCACGCGAAGTGTCCGAATAAAAATAATAATAATAATAATAATAATAATATTAATAATAATAATAATAAACACTGCAATTACAATAGGCCTTCGCACCGCCAAGGTGCTCGGGCCTAATAAACACTGCAATTACAATAGGCCTTCGCACCGCCAAGGTGCTCGGGCCTAATTAAAACCGCAGGCGGTGATATAGGCCCTCGCACCATGGCGCCGCTCGGCATCATGCCACCGCCTCCCCTGGCAACATCCTTCCCATGCCTCTCTCAACCTAAAGTGCAGCCAGACTGCACTTCAGACCATTTAGGTTTTATGAAGGGTCACTTCCTGTCACCAAGGGGCGGGGCTAACTTATCATCTAATTATTGACATGCACAAATGTGAAGGATATGACTGGCATCATCTGTAGCAAATTTGGTGCAGGTTGGTTGTTTTTTGGGGGATTTATGTCAGTTTTTCTTTTTGTTGCATCACATCTGCTTTGCTGCCCCGCCTCTCCTAAACGATATCCCCTATTAAAAGAAATAGCACAACTTCTAATCACACATGCCTCTTGAGCATCCTGACTCATTTGGGTTAAAGTTGGACAAAATTCTTAGGAGAAGTTCCTCAAAATGCATGGCAAAGAAAATGACAGAAATGACCCCAAAAATGGCACCTTTTTCAAAATGGCCGACTCCCTGTTTGATTTAGCCCATATGTCCAAGAGACTTTTTTGAAGGTACTGGGAGCGTCTACAAGTTTCCCGAATCATAACCATGTCAGTCAATGTAGTGGGCGGGGCTAATTAATTAAAATATTGTAGGGGGCGCTATGGAGCCATTTACTATCTTCTCCACTATATTGTAATTTTATTCTATTAAGGACTTTACTGTCATAAGTCATGGCAAGTATGGTGAAGATCAAAGGTTTCATGGCTTTGTTACAGGTACTTCCTGGTTCACGATATCAGACACTTGTTGTTGCCAAGGGGTGGGGCTAATTCATAGTCCCATTATTGCATTGTAGATTTTGTTCATCATGGGACTGGCATCAAATGTGGCGATTCCTGTGCTGACATGTTGTTTTATGTGGGAGGTTTAGCAATAAGTCTTTGTTAATAAGACATCAAACTTTGAGGGCCCGCCCCTCCTAAACTAAATCTTCTATTAGAAGAAATAACACAACTTTAAATCACACATGCCTCCTGAGGATCCTGTGCAAGTTGGGTGTCAGTTGGACAATATCCCTAGGAGGAGTTGTTTAAAATGCATGGCAAAGAAATGACCCCAAAAATGGCGCCTTTTTCAAAATGGCCGACTTCCTGTTGAATTTAGCCCATATGTCCAAGAGACTTTTTTGAAGGTACTGGAAGGTTCTCCAACTGTGCTGAATTTTATCCATGTCGGTCCATGTAGTGGGCGGGGCTGATTGATTGAAATTTTGTAGGGGGCGCTATAGAGACATGCTCCATGTATTCCATTATGTTTCAATGGGGCTTAGTTCAGGGCCTTACTGTCATCAGTCATGGCAAGTATGGTTGCGGTCCAAGGTTCCATGGCTTGGTCACAGGTACTTCCTGTTTCATGGCGTTGGACCGCCATTCGCCATGTCCCGTTTAGCGTAGCGACTTGAGGTTTTTATTGTGGCATCATGAAAGGGTTTGACATGTTTTGGAGGAGTCTCAAGTGTTTTGGACCATTTGCTTAGAAGCATGACCCTCAAACGTGCAAAAAAACACTTCCTGTTGTAAGTGGGCGGAGTTTAGGTCTACACCAGCAATGGTCACAGTAATCTGTTCAGGACTGATCCCTTATTAATCCCTATAAGTTTTAGGGTGATCAGATCAAAATTGACAATTTTATAGTGATTTATGATGTCACGCCGCCGCATGGAACTTCGCCATGGCGTCACGGGCACGCCGTGCAGCGTAGAGCAACGTCCTTTATAAGATCTCTTCACCAACATGTTTTGTGATGCCTGAGTGAATTTGGGCCATGTGGTGTCCACCAAGCCAGAGTTATGGGTGTGTGAGCAAAAAACAACACTTTTGACCTCCAGGGGGCGTGGCTATTTCATAATCAAAATATTGACATATAGAACTCTGTAGGAGGGGACTGCCATCATATCTAGCAAATTTGGTGCAGAAATGTTGCTTTATGTGGGAGTTATATCCATTTAATTTTTCCTGGCGAGACATCAAACTTTGAGGCCCCACCCCTCGTAAACTAAGTCTCCTATTAGAAGAAATAACACAACATTTAATCACACATGTCTCCTGAACATCCTGAGCAATTTGTGGCTCAGTGGGATAAAAGCTCTAGGACGAGTTCGTTAAAATGCGAGGTGCTAAAACGCCAAAATATTGACTTTGACCTAAAATGGCCGCCTTCCTGTTGACATTTCACCATGACATTAAGAGGATTTTTTGTTCGCCCTAGCATGTAGATCATGTGTATGAATTTTCATAAAGATTAATGACATGCAGTGGCGGGGCACCTAAAATAGGTGGCGCTCTCATTCAGTTTCGCCCAAACATTCTGGAGCACCTCAAAATATCAAATTTTTCGCATTCCCTTGGGGGGGTACGCAAAATTTGGTGAGTTTTTGAGCATGTTCAGGCCTCCAAAAAAGCAATTCATTTATTAGGAGAATAATAATAATAATAATAATTAAAACCGCAAGCGGTGATATAGGCCCTCGCACCATGGCGCCGCTCGGCATAATGCCACCGCCTCCCCTGGCAACATCCTTCCCATGCCTCTCTCAACCTAAAGTGCAGCCAGACTGCACTTCAGGCCATTTAGGTCTTATGAACGGTCACTTCCTGTCACCAAGGGGCGGGGCTAATTTATATTCTAATTATTGACATACAGAAATGTGAAGGATATGACTGGCATCATCTGTAGCAAATTTGGTGCAGGTTGGTTGTTTTTTGTGGGAGTTATGTCAGTTTTTCTTTTCATTGCATCACATCTGCTTTGCTACCCATCCTCTCCTAAACGATATCCCCTATTAAAAGAAATAGCACAACTTTTAATAACACATGCCTCTTGAGCATCCTGACTCATTTGGGTTAAAGTTAGACAAAATTCTTTGGAGAAGTTCCTCAAAATGCATGGCAAAGAAAATGACAGAAATGACCCCAAAAATGGCACCTTTTTCAACATGGCCGACTTCCTGTTTGATTTAGCCCATATGTCCAAGAGACTTTTTTGAAGGTACTGGAAGCATCTACAAGTGTGCTGAATTTTATCCATGTCAGTCAATGTAGTGGGAGGGGCTAAATGATTAAAATATTGTTGGGGGCGCTATGGATCCATTTACTATCTTTTCCACTATGTTGTAATTTTACTCTATTAAGGACATAACTGTCATGAGTCATGGCAAGTATGGTGAAGATCAAAGGTTTCATGGCTTTGTTACAGGTACTTCCTGGTTCATGATATCAGACACTTGTTGTTGCCAAGGGGGTGGGGCTAATTCATAGTCGTATTATTGCATTGAATATTTTGTTCATCATGGGACTGGCATCAAATGTGTCGATTCCTGTGCTGATATGTTGTTTTATGTGGGAGTTTTATCATTAAGTCTTTGTTAATGAGACATTAAACTTTGAAGGCCCGCCGCTCCTAAACTAAATCTTCTATTAGAAGAAATAACACAACTTTAAATCACACATGCCTCCTGAGCATCCTGTGCAAGTTGGGTGTCAGTTGGACAATATCCCTAGGAGGAGTTGTTTAAAATGTATGGCAAAGAAATGACCCCAAAAATGGCACCTTTTTCAAAATGGCCGACTTCCTGTTGAATTTAGCCCATATGTCCAAGAGACTTTTTTGAAGGTACTGGCAGGTTCTCCAACTGTGCTGAATTTTATCCATGTCGGTCCATGTAGTGGGCGGGGCTGATTGATTGAAATATTGTAGGGGGCGCTATGGAGGCATGCTCCATTTATTCCATAATGTTTCAATGGGGCTTAGTTCAGGGCCTTACTGTCATCAGTCATGGCAAGTATGGTGGCGGTCCAAGGTTCCATGGCTTGGTCACAGGTACTTCCTGTTTCATGGTGTTGGACCGCCATTCGCCATGTCCCGTTTAGCGTAGCGACTTGAGGTTTTTATTGTGGCATCATGAAAGGGTTTGACATGTTTTGGAGGAGTCTCAAGTGTTTGGTACCATTTCCTTAGAAGCATGACCCTCAAACGTGGAAAAAACCACTTCCTGTTATAGGTGGGCGGGGCTTAGGTCTACACCAGCAATGGTCACATTAATCTGTTCAGGACTGATCCCTTATTAATCCCTATAAGTTTTAGGGTGATCAGATCAAAATTGACAATTTTATAGTGATTTATGATGTCACGCCGCCGCATGGAACTTCGCCATGGCGTCACGGGCACGCCTTGCAGCGTACAGCAACGTCCTTTACCAGATCTCTTCACCAACATGTTTTGTGATGCCTGAGTGAATATGGGCCTTGTGGTGTCCACCAAGCCAGAGTTATGGGTGTGTGAGCAAAAAACAACACTTTTGACCTCCAGGGGGCGTGGCTATTTCATAATCAAAATATTGACATATAGAACTCTGTAGGAGGGGACTGCCATCATATCTAGCAAATTTGGTGCAGAAATGTTGCTTTATGTGGGAGTTATATCCGTTTAAGTTTTCATGGCCAGACATCAAACTTTGAGGCCCCACCCTTCGTAAACTAAGTCTCCTATTAGAAGAAATAACACAACATTTAATCACACATGCCACCTGAACATCCTGAGCAATTTGTGGCTCAGTGGGATAAAAGCTCTAGGACGAGTTCGTTAAAATGCGAGGTGCTAAAACGCCAAAATATTGACTTTGACCTAAAATGGCCGCCTTCCTGTCGACATTTCACCATGACATTAAGAGGATTTTTTGTTCGCCCTAGCATGTAGATCATGTGTATGAATTTTCATAAAGATTAACGACATGCAGTGGCGGGGCACCTAAAATAGGTGGCGCTCTCATTCAGTTTCGCCCAAACATTCTGGAGCACCTCAAAATATCAAATTTTTCGTATTCCCTTGGGGGGGTACGCAAAATTTGGTGAGTTTTCGAGCACGTTCAGGCCTCCAAAAAAGCACGCGAAGTGTCCGAATAAAAATAATAATAATAATAATAAACACTGCAATTACAATAGGCCTTCGCACCGCCAAGGTGCTCGGGCCTAATAATAATAATTAAAACCGCAAGCGGTGATATAGGCCCTCGCACCATGGCGCCGTTCGGCATAATGCCACCGCCTCCCCTGGCAACATCCTTCCCATGCCTCTCTCAATCTAAAGTGCAGCCAGACTGCACTTCAGGCCATTTAGGCCTTATGAAGGGTCACATCCTGTCACCAAGGAGCGGGGCTAATTTATAATCTAATTATTGACATGCAGAAATATGAAGGATATGACTGGCATCATCTGTAGCAAATTTGTTGCAGGTTGGTTGTTTTTTGTGGGAGTTATGTCAGTTTTCCTTTTCATTGCATCACATCTGCTTTGCTGCCCCGCCTCTCCTAAACGATATCCCCTATTAAAAGAAATAGCACAACTTTTAATCACACATGCCTCTTGAGCATCCTGACTCATTTGGGTTAAAGTTAGATAAAATTCTTAGCAGGACTTCCTCAAAATGCATGGCAAAGAAAATGACAGAAATGACCCCGAAAATGGCACCTTTTTTCAACATGGCCGACTTCCTGTTTGATTTAGCCCATATGTCCAAGAGACTTTTTTGAAGGTACTGGAAGGTTCTACAACTGTGCCGAATCATATCCATGTCAGTCAATGTAGTGGGCGGGGCTGATTGATTGAAATATTGTAGGGGGCGCTATAGAGCCATTTACTATCTTTTCCACTATATTGTAATTTTACTCTATTAAGGACATAACTGTCATGACTCATGGCAAGTATGGTGAAGATGAAAGGTTTCACGGCTTTGTCACAGGTACTTCCTGGTTCATGATATCAGACACATGTTGTTGCCAAGGGGTGGGGCTAATTCATAGTCCCATTATTGCATTGTAGATTTTGTTCATCATGGGACTGGCATCAAATGTGGCGATTCCTGTGCTGATATGTTGTTTTATGTGGGAGTTTTAGCAATAAGTCTTTGTTTATCAGACATCAAACTTTGAGGGCCCGCCCCTCCTAAACTAAATCTTCTATTAGAAGAAATAACACAACTTTAAATCACACATGCCTCCTGAGCATCCTGTGCAAGTTGGGTGTCAGTTGGACAATATCCCTAGGAGGAGTTGTTTAAAATGCATGGAAAGGAAATGACCCCAAAAATGGCACCTTTTTCAAAATGGCCGACTTCCTGTTGAATTTAGCCCATATGTCCAAGAGACTTTTTTGAAGGTACTGGCAGGTTCTCCAACTGTGCTGAATTTTATCCATGTCGGTCCATGTAGTGGGCGGGGCTGATTGATTGAAATTTTGTAGGGGGCGCTATGGAGACATGCTCCATTTATTCCATTATGTTTCAATGGGGCTTAGTTCACGGCCTTACTGTCATCAGTCATGGCAAGTTTGGTGGCGGTCCAAGGTTCCATGGCTTGGTCACAGGTACTTCCTGTTTCATGGCGTTGGACCGCCATTCGCCATGTCCCGTTTAGCGTAGCAACTTGAGGTTTTTATTGTGGCATCATGAAAGGGTTTGACATGTTTTGGAGGAGGCTCAAGTGTTTTGGACCATTTGCTTAGAAGCATGACCCTCAAACGTGGAAAAAACCACTTCCTGTTGTAAGTGGGCGGGGCTTAGGTCTACACCAGCAATGGTCACATTAATCTGTTCAGGACTGATCCCTTATTAATCCCTATAAGTTTTAGGGTGATCAGATCAAAATTGACAATTTTATAGTGATTTATGATGTCACGCCGCCGCATGGAACTTCGCCATGGCGTCACGGGCACGCCGTGCAGCGTAGAGCAATGTCCTTTACCAGATCTCTTCACCAACATGTTTTGTGATGCCTGAGTGAATTTGGGCCATGTGGTGTCTACCAAGCCAGAGTTATGGGTGTGTGAGCAAAAAACAACACTTTTGACCTCCAGGGGGCGTGGCTATTTCATAATCAAAATATTGACATATAGAACTCTGTAGGAGGGGACTGCCATCATATCTAGCAAATTTGGTGCAGAAATGTTGCTTTATGTGGGAGTTATATCCGTTTAATTTTTCATGGCGAGACATCAAACTTTGAGGCCCCGCCCCTCGTAAACTAAGTCTCCTATTAGAAGAAATAACACAACATTTAATCACACATGCCTCCTGAACATCCTGAGCAATTTGTGGCTCAGTGGGATAAAAGCTCTAGGACGAGTTCGTTAAAATGCGAGGTGCTAAAACGCCAAATATTGACTTTGACCTAAAATGGCTGCCTTCCTGTCAACATTTCACCATGACATTAGAGGATTTTTTGTTCGCCCTAGCATGTAGATCATGTGTATGAATTTTCATAAAGATTAACGACATGCAGTGGCGGGGCACCTAAAATAGGTGGCGCTCTCATTCAGTTTCGCCCAAACATTCTGGAGCACCTCAAAATATCAAATTTTTCGTATTCCCTTGGGGGGGTACGCAAAATTTGGTGAGTTTTCGAGCACGTTCAGGCCTCCAAAAAAGCACGCGAAGTGTCCGAATAAAAATAATAATAAACACTGCAAATACAATAGGCCTTCGCACCGCCAAGGTGCTCGGGCCTAATAATAATAATAATAATAATAATAATAATAAACGCTGCAATTACAATAGGCCTTCGCACCGCCAAGGTGCTCGGGCCTAATTAAAACCGCAAGCGGTGATATAGGCCCTCGCACCATGGCGCCACTCGGCATAATGCCACCGCCTCCCCTGGCAACATCCTTCCCATGCCTCTCTCAACCTAAAATGCAGCCAGACTGCACTTCAGGCCATTTAGACCTTATGAACGGTCACTTCCTGTCACCAAGGGGCGGGGCTAATTTATAATCTAATTATTGACATACAGAAATGTGAAGGATATGACTGGCATCATCTGTAGCAAATTTGGTGCAGGTTGGTTGTTTTTTGTGGGAGTTATGTCAGTTTTCCTTTTCATTGCATCACATCTGCTTTGCTGCCCCGCCTCTCCTAAATGATATCCCCTATTAAAAGAAATAGCACAACTTTTAATCACACATGCCTCTTGAGCATCCTGACTTATTTGGGTTAAAGTTGGACAAAATTCTTAGGACAAGTTCCTCCAAATGCATGGCAAAGAAAATGACAGAAATGACCCCAAAAATGTCACCCTTTTCAAAATGGCCGACTTCCTGTTGGATTTAGCCCATATGTCCAAGAGACTTTTTTGAAGGTACTGGGAGGGTCTACAAGTTTCCCGAATCATATCCATGTCAGTCAATGTAGTGGGCGGGGCTGATTAATTAAAATATTGTAGGGGGCGCTATGGAGCCATTTACTATCTTCTCCACTATATTTTAATTTTACTCTATTAAGGGCATAACTTTCATGACTCATGGCAAGTATGGTGAAGATCAAAGGTTTCATGGCTTTGTTACAGGTACTTCCTGGTTCATGATATCAGACACTTCTTGTTGCCAAGGGGTGGGGCTAATTCATAGTCCCATTATTGCATTGGAGATTTTGTTCATCATGGGACTGGCATCAAATGTGTCGATTCCTGTGCTGATATGTTGTTTTATGTGGGAGTTTTAGCAATAAGTCATTGTTAATGAGACATAAAACTTTGAGGGCCCGCCCCTCCTAAACTAAATCTTCTATTAGAAGAAATAACACAACTTTACATCACACATGCCTCCTGAGCATCCTGTGCAAGTTGGGTGTCAGTTGGACAATATCCCTAGGAGGAGTTTTTTAAAATGCATGGCAAAGAAATGACCCCAAAAATGGCACCTTTTTCAAAATGGCCGACTTCCTGTTGAATTTAGCCCATATGTCCAAGAGACTTTTTTGAAGGTACTGGCAGGTTCTCCAACTGTGCTGAATTTTATCCATGTTGATCAATGTAGTGGGCGGGGCTGATTGATTGAAATATTGTAGGGGGCGCTATGGAGACATGCTCCATTTATTCCATAATGTTTCAATGGGGCTTAGTTCAGGGCCTTACTGTCATCAGTCATGGCAAGTTTGATGGCGGTCCAAGGTTCCATGGCTTGGTCACAGGTACTTCCTGTTTCATGGCGTTGGACCGCCATTCGCCATGTCCCGTTTAGCGTAGCGACTTGAGGTTTTTATTGTGGCATCATGAAAGGGTTTGACATGTTTTGGAGGAGGCTCAAGTGTTTTGGACCATTTGCTTAGAAGCATGACCCTCAAACGTGGAAAAAAACACTTCCTGTTGTAAGTGGGCGGGGCTTAGGTCTAGACCAGCAATGGTCACATTAATCTTTTCAGGACTGATCCCTTATTAATCCCTATAAGTTTTAGGGTGATCAGATAAAAATTGAGAATTTTATAGTGATTTATGATGTCACGCCGCCGCATGGAACTTCGCCATGGCGTCACGGGCACGCCGTGCAGCGTAGAGCAACGTCCTTTATCAGATCTCTTCACCAACATGTTTTGTGATGCCTGAGTGAATTTGGGCCATGTGGTGTCCACCAAGCCAGAGTTATTGGTGTGTGAGCAAAAAACAACACTTTTGACCTCCAGGGGGCGTGGCTATTTCATAATCAAAATATTGACATATAGAACTCTGTAGGAGGGGACTGCCATCATATCTAGCAAATGTGGTGCAGAAATGTTGCTTTATGTGGGAGTTATATCCGTTTAATTTTTCATGGCGAGACATCAAACTTTGAGGCCCCGCCCCTCGTAAACTAAGTCTCCTATTAGAAGAAATAACACAACATTTAATCACACATGCCTCCTGAACATCCTGAGCAATTTGTGGCTCAGTGGGATAAAAGCTCTAGGACGAGTTCGTTAAAATGCGAGGTGCTAAAACGCCAAAATATTGACTTTGACCTAAAATGGCCGCCTTCCTGTCGACATTTCACCATGACATTAAGAGGATTTTTTGTTTGTACTGTCATGTAGATCATGTGTATGAATTTTCATAAAGATTAACGACATGCAGTGGCGGGGCACCTAAAATAGGTGGCGCTCTCGTTCAGTTTCGCCCAAACATTCTGGAGCACCTCAAAATATCAAATTTTTCGCATTCCCTTGGGGGGGTACGCAAAATTTGGTGAGTTTTCGAGCACGTTCAGGCCTCCAAAAAAGCACGCGAAGTGTCCGAATAAAAATAATAATAATAATAATAATAATTAAAACCGCAAGCGGTGATATAGGCCCTCGCACCATGGCGCCGCTCGGCATAATGCCACCGCCTCCCCTGGCAACATCCTTCCCATGCCTCTCTCAACCTAAAGTGCAGCCAGACTGCACTTCAGGCCGTTTAGGCCTTATGAAGGGTCACTTCCTGTCACCAAGGGGCGGGGCTAACTTATCATCTAATTATTGACATGCACAAATGTGAAGGATATGACTGGCATCATCTGTAGCAAATTTGGTGCAGGTTGGTTGTTTTTTTGGGGGATTTATGTCGGTTTTCCTTTTCGTTGCATCACATCTGCTTTGCTGCCCCGCCTCTCCTAAATGATATCCCCTATTAAAAGAAATAGCACAACTTTTAATCACACATGTCTCTTGAGCATCCTGACTCATTTGGGTTAAAGTTGGATAAAATTCTTGGGAGGAGTTGCTCAAAATGCATGGCAAAGAAAATGACAGAAATTACCCCAAATATGTCAGCTTTTTCAAAATGGCCGACTTCCTGTTTGATTTAGGCCATATGTCCAAGAGACTGTTTTGAAGGTACTGGAAGGTTCTAAAACTGTGCCGAATCATATCCATGTCAGTCAATGTAGTGGGCGGGGCTGATTGATTGAAATATTGTAGGGGGCGCTATGGAGCCATTTACGATCTTCTCCACTATGTTGTAATTTTACTCTATTAAGGACATAACTGTCATGACTCATGGCAAGTATGGTGAAGATCGACAATTTCACGGCTTTGTTACAGGTACTTCCGGGTTCATGATATCAGACACTTGTTGTTGCCAAGGGGTGGGGCTAGTTCAGAGTCATATTATTGCATTGTATATTTTGTTCATCATGGGACTGGCATCAAATGGGTCGATTCCTGTGCTGATATGTTGTTTTATGTGGGAGTTTTAGCAATAAGTCTTTGTTAATAAGACATCAAACTTTGAGGGCCCGCCCCTCCTAAACTAAATCTTCTATTAGAAGAAATAACACAACTTTAAATCACACATGCCTCCTGAGCATCCTGTGCAAGTTGGGTGTCAGTTGGACAATATCCCTAGGAGGAGTTGTTTAAAATGCATGGCAAAGAAATGACCCCAAAAATGGCACCTTTTTCTAAATGCCCGACTTCCTGTTGAATTTAGCCCATATGTCCAAGAGACTTTTTTGAAGGTACTGGCAGGTTCTCCAACTGTGCTGAATTTTATCCATGTCGGTCCATGTAGTGGGCGGGGCTGATTGATTGAAATTTTGTAGGGGGCGCTATGGAGACATGCTCCATTTATTCCATAATGTTTCAATGGGGCTTAGTTCAGGGCCTTACTGTCATCAGTCATGGCAAGTTTGGTGGCTGTCCAAGGTTCCATGGCTTGGTTACAGGTACTTCCTGTTTCATGGCGTTGGACCGCCATTCGCCATGTCCCGTTTAGCGTAGCGACTTGAGGTTTTTATTGTGGCATCATGAAAGGGTTTGACATGTTTTGGAGGAGTCTCAAGTGTTTGGGACCATTTGCTTAGAAGCATGACCCTTAAACGTGGAAAAAACCACTTCCTGTTGTAAGTGGGCGGGGCTTAGGTCTACACCAGCAATGGTCACATTAATCTGTTCAGGACTGATCCCTTATTAATCCCTATAAGTTTTAGGGTGATCAGATCAAAATTGACAATTTTATAGTGATTTATGATGTCACGCCGCCACATGGAACTTCGCCATGGCGTCACGGGCACGCCGTGCAGTGTAGAGCAACGTCCTTTACCAGATCTCTTCACCAACATGTTTTGTGATGCCTGAGTGAATTTGGGCCATGTGGTGTCCACCAAGCCAGAGTTATGGGTGTGTGAGCAAAAAACAACACTTTTGACCTCCAGGGGGCGTGGCTATTTCATAATCAAAATATTGGCATATAGAACTCTGTAGGAGGGGACTGCCATCATATCTAGCAAATTTGGTGCAGAAATGTTGCTTTATGTGGGAGTTATATCCGTTTAATTTTTCCTGGCGAGACATCAAACTTTGAGGTCCCGCCCCTCGTAAACTAAGTCTCCTATTAGAAGAAATAACACAACATTTAATTACACATGCCTCCTGAACATCCTGAGCAATTTGTGGCTCAGTGGGATAAAAGCTCTAGGACGAGTTCGTTAAAATGCGAGGTACTAAAACGCCAAAATATTGACTTTGACCTAAAATGGCCGCCTTCCTTTCGAGATTTCACCATGACATTAAGAGGATTTTTTGTTCGCCCTAGCATGTAGATCATGTGTATGAATTTTCATAAAGATTAACGACATGCAGTGGCGGGGCACCTAAAATAGGTGGCGCTCTCGTTCAGTTTCGCCCAAACATTCTGGAGCACCTCAAAATATCAAATTTTTCGTATTCCCTTGGGGGGGTACGCAAAATTTGGTGAGTTTTCGAGCACGTTCAGGCCTCCAAAAAAGCACGCGAAGTGTCCGAATAAAAATAATAATAATAATAATAATAATAATAATAATAATAATAATAATAAACACTGCAATTACAATAGGCCTTCGCACCGCCAAGGTGCTCGGGCCTAATAATAAACGCTGCAATTACAATAGGCCTTCGCACTGCCAAGGTGCTCGGGCCTAATAATAAACACTGCAATTACAATAGGCCTTCGCACCGCCAAGGTGCTCGGGCCTAATAATAATAATAATAATAATAATTAAAACCGCAAGCGGTGATATAGGCCCTCGCACCATGGCGCCGCTCGGCATCATGCCACCGCCTCCCCTGGCAACATCCTTCCCATGCCTCTCTCAACCTAAAGTGCAGCCAGACTGCACTTCAGACCATTTAGGTTTTATGAAGGGTCACTTCCTGTCACCAAGGGGCGGGGCTAACTTATCATCTAATTATTGACATGCACAAATGTGAAGGATATGACTGGCATCATCTGTAGCAAATTTGGTGCAGGTTGGTTGTTTTTTGGGGGATTTATGTCAGTTTTTCTTTTTGTTGCATCACATCTGCTTTGCTGCCCCGCCTCTCCTAAACGATATCCCCTATTAAAAGAAATAGCACAACTTCTAATCACACATGCCTCTTGAGCATCCTGACTCATTTGGGTTAAAGTTGGACAAAATTCTTAGGAGAAGTTCCTCAAAATGCATGGCAAAGAAAATGACAGAAATGACCCCAAAAATGGCACCTTTTTCAAAATGGCCGACTCCCTGTTTGATTTAGCCCATATGTCCAAGAGACTTTTTTGAAGGTACTGGGAGCGTCTACAAGTTTCCCGAATCATAACCATGTCAGTCAATGTAGTGGGCGGGGCTAATTAATTAAAATATTGTAGGGGGCGCTATGGAGCCATTTACTATCTTCTCCACTATATTGTAATTTTACTCTATTAAGGACTTTACTGTCATAAGTCATGGCAAGTATGGTGAAGATCAAAGGTTTCATGGCTTTGTTACAGGTACTTCCTGGTTCACGATATCAGACACTTGTTGTTGCCAAGGGGTGGGGCTAATTCATAGTCCCATTATTGCATTGTAGATTTTGTTCATCATGGGACTGGCATCAAATGTGGCGATTCCTGTGCTGATATGTTGTTTTATGTGGGAGGTTTAGCAATAAGTCTTTGTTAATAAGACATAAAACTTTGAGGGCCCGCCCCTCCTAAACTAAATCTTCTATTAGAAGAAATAACACAACTTTAAATCACACATGCCTCCTGAGCATCCTGTGCAAGTTGGGTGTCAGTTGGACAATATCCCTAGGAGGAGTTGTTTAAAATGCATGGCAAAGAAATGACCCCAAAAATGGCGCCTTTTTCAAAATGGCCGACTTCCTGTTGAATTTAGCCCATATGTCCAAGAGACTTTTTTGAAGGTACTGGAAGGTTCTCCAACTGTGCTGAATTTTATCCATGTCGGTCCATGTAGTGGGCGGGGCTGATTGATTGAAATTTTGTAGGGGGCGCTATAGAGACATGCTCCATGTATTCCATTATGTTTCAATGGGGCTTAGTTCAGGGCCTTACTGTCATCAGTCATGGCAAGTATGGTTGCGGTCCAAGGTTCCATGGCTTGGTCACAGGTACTTCCTGTTTCATGGCGTTGGACCGCCATTCGCCATGTCCCGTTTAGCGTAGCGACTTGAGGTTTTTATTGTGGCATCATGAAAGGGTTTGACATGTTTTGGAGGAGGCTCAAGTGTTTTGGACCATTTGCTTAGAAGCATGACCCTCAAACGTGCAAAAAAACACTTCCTGTTGTAAGTGGGCGGGGCTTAGGTCAACACCAGCAATGGTCACATTAATCTGTTCAGGACTGATCCCTTATTAATCCCTATAAGTTTTAGGGTGATCAGATCAAAATTGAGAATTTTATAGTGATTTATGATGTCACGCCGCAGCATGGAACTTCGCCATGGCGTCACGGGTACGCCGTGCAGCGTAGAGCAACGTCCTTTATCAGATCTCTTCACCAACATGTTTTGTGATGCCTGAGTGAATTTGGGCCATGTGGTGTCCACCAAGCCCGAGTTATGGGTGTGTGAGCAAAAAACAACACTTTTGACCTCCAGGGGGCGTGGCTATTTCATAATCAAAATATTGACATATAGAACTCTGTAGGAGGGGACTGCCATCATATCTAGCAAATGTGGTGCAGAAATGTTGCTTTATGTGGGAGTTATATCTGTTTAATTTTTCATGGCGAGACATCAAACTTTGAGGCCCCACCCCTCGTAACCTAAGTCTCCTATTAGAAGAAATAACACAACATTTAATCACACATGCCTCCTGAACATCCTGAGCAATTTGTGGCTCAGTGGGATAAAAGGTCTAGGACGAGTTCGTTAAAATGCGAGGTGCTAAAACGCCAAAATATTGACTTTGACCTAAAATGGCCGCCTTCCTGTCGACATTTCACCATGACATTAAGAGGATTTTTTGTTCGCCCTAGCATGTAGATCATGTGTATGAATTTTCATAAAGATTAACGACATGCAGTGGCGGGGAACCTAAAATAGGTGGCGCTCTCATTCAGTTTCGCCCAAACATTCTGGAGCACCTCAAAATATCAAATTTTTCGTATTCCCTTGGGGGGGTACGCAAAATTTGGTGAGTTTTCGAGCACGTTCAGGCCTCCAAAAAAGCACGCGAAGTGTCCGAATAAAAATAATAATAATAATTAAAACCGCAGGCGGTGATATAGGCCCTCGCACCATGGCGCCGCTCGGCATAATGCCACCGCCTCCCCTGGCAACATCCTTCCCATGCCTCTCTCAACCTAAAGTGCAGCCAGACTGCACTTTAGGCCATTTAGGCCATATGAAGGGTAACTTCCTGTCACCAAGGGGCGGGGCTAAGTTATAATCTAATTATTGCCATGCTTAAATGTGAAGGATATGACTGGCATCATCTGTAGCAAATTTGGTGCAGGTTGGTTGTTTTTTGTGGGAGTTATGTCAGTTTTCCTTTTCATTGCATCACATCTGCTTTGCTGCCACGCCTCTCCTAAACGATATCCCCTATTAAAAGAAATAGCACAACTTTTAATCACACATGTCTCTTGAGCATCCTGAATCATTTGGGTTAAAGTTGGATAAAATTCTTGGGAGGAGTTGCTCAAAATGCATGGCAAAGAAAATGACAGAAATGACCCCAAATATGTCACCTTTTTCAAAATGGCTGACTTCCTGTTTGATTTAGCCCATATGTCCAAGAGACTTTTTTGAAAGTACTGGAAGGTTCTAAAACTGTGCCGAATCATATCCATGGCAGTCAATGTAGTGGGCGGGGCTGATTGATTGAAATATTGTAGGGGGCGCTATGGAGCCATTTACGATCTTCTCCACTATATTTTAATTTTACTCTATTAAGGGCATAACTTTCATGACTCATGGCAAGTATGGTGAAGATCAACAATTTCATGGCTTTGTTACAAGTACTTC